>NW_010401904.1:11974-12541 GCF_000710305.1 Buceros rhinoceros silvestris
GGTGAAGGACTGGAGGCGCACGGCTGGGGCGTCCCTCCCTTCCTTCTGACCGGGTTTCTGGTTGCAGTGGCCTCGTTTTACAGCTGATGTTTGACCTGCATTAGGAAAAACAGGAGTAAGCAAAGACCCCGCGGCCTCCTCTTTGAGTGGGACGTTTCTTCTGTGCTAATACCACACACCTGACAGAGCCTTCGTCCTGATCCCGAGCCAAGCCCTGAGTTCACGTGGATGCTGTGAACGCTCCGCGCTCTGGATCGAGCGGTGAATAGTGCTCGGTCCTTATCTCCAGCGCCCTGCAATCGCTATTGAGGCTCCTGGCAAGCCTGGGCTTCGCGCCGTAATGCCGAACACCCAAGCACATCCAAGCACGGTGCATTCAGGAGTTGACAAAGCAGGACAGAGATTTCCCAACCTCGTGTAATTTGGGGTATTGCAGCACAGAGCTCGGGGCAGTAGAACGCAAGTGCCACTGTTTCGGCTGTAAGTTTGGGTTCTTTTATCTGTCTTATCTGCTTGGCATGATACTGGCGCTTAGATCCCAGTGTGGGAGGCGGCTGTTATCTGCAG
>NW_010401904.1:12656-14348 GCF_000710305.1 Buceros rhinoceros silvestris
TAACAGTGCCGCAATACCAGAAATCACCGCTCTGGTTTTGGCTGCACCTTTATCTTTTCTTTTGCAGAGCCATAGCCCTGCCCCTGAGCAGCAAACTGGGGGTGAGAGATAAGCAGCGGCCAAAAGCTCAGCCCAACCCCGTGCTGGAAACGTTCTACAGTACGCGCTGCAAGAACCCCAAGGAGGTGAGGCCCTTCCTCCAGGTTTAGCCCTTGGGTCTGTAGCTGAATAAAATCACACGTGGAATCCTGAAGTCTGGCAGTGCTGCTCGTGCCTGGAAGCTCAACAAAGCAGCAGGAGCCGCTTTGGCACTGGCCAGCTGGTCTCTGCTCGCCCTGGTCTCAGGGCTCGTCCTGCATGTGCCATCAGCTGTCCCTTCTGCTTGTGAACGCCTGGCAGCAGCAGCTTTCTGCGGGCAGAAATTTAAATCCCGAACTTACAGGGACAGGAAACTGTTCTCCCAAAGGAAATAATGGCACCTCCTGTTCCTCTTGTGTGTGCCCTATATGTGACACAAACTGAAACGCAGGAGGTTCCCTCTGAACACCAGGAAACACTTTCTTACCGTGAAGGTGACCAGGCGCTGGCACAGGGTGCCCAGAGAGGATGTGGAATCTCTGTCCTTGGGGATACCCAAAAGCTGGTCCTGGGCAGCCTGCTCTAGGTGGCTCTGTCTGAGCAGCGGGGTTGGACCAGTTGATGTGCAGAGGTCCGTCCCACCCCAGCCACTCTGTGACGGGGTCATTTCGTATACTGGCAAATCCCTCTCACAGCAGCTGCCTGGAACCAGCTGCCATGGTGCTGGTCCTGGCAGCTCAGCGGCTGTGGGTTGCATCATGCTCCCAGTTCTGGGGTGGGTCATTCCGTTGCTGTGCGATCCATGAGTTTGAGGTTGGCCTTTCAGGAAGGCAGCTACAGCCTTGGCATCGTCACAGAGATCGTAAGGAGGGTCAGCTAACTGCAAGCACGAGTGGGGGGTGGTTTTCCCATGAGAGATAAGAAGAGTGGTCTTGAAGACCTTGGCAGGGTAATGCCCGGTTATGATGGCTGCTGCTGAGGGAAGGGCATGGGCAGGAACGTGAATAGTCTGGGAGTATTGAGATTTAACCCTATCAGTGCAGTCCCTGGATGTGGTAGGGAAAAGAATCCGCTTTTCTTTCCGCTCCTTTTTGCAGGCTTTCTCGGCCTTGAAGCAATAGCACTAACCCTTACCAGGGTGCGTGAGCTCAGGTCCCAGTCCCAAGGGCTCGTCCTAGCACAAAGACGCTGTTGCAGCATGGTTCGTGCTGCAGTGGAGCATGTGGAGCCCCAGGACATTCAGTATCAGGTGAAAAGTAAAAGAACGGAGGCTAAAATAAAACCGCAGACAGTCATCTGGGTTGCGCAGGCAGCGTTTCTTCCCAGCAGTGGGAAGGAGGGTTCTCAGGAGTGCTCCAGTGTGGTGGCCCCTGACCTTCCTCTTGCCTAACCATTTGTCTCCACCACAAGAAGAGAAGGTGGACCTGAGCCTGAGCCCTGCTGCCTCGTTGTTTTCCAGGGTGAGCTGATCACTGTAGCCCAACAGTGTGACCTGCCGGTGAGGAAGGTGGAGAGGTGGTTCCGGCGCCGGAGGAACGCGGACCGACCCAGGCTGTCGAAGAAGTTCTGCGAGGCCTGGTGAGTGGGAGCACAAGCCATGAGCTTCTTGCGACA
>NW_010401905.1:0-2392 GCF_000710305.1 Buceros rhinoceros silvestris
CAGGGGAAGTTTTGGCTAACCCAGGACAGCTATTCTCTCATAATTTGTCTTTTCATACTCCTCCGTTTTTCCAGTGAGGAAAACTTGTGCTCTTTTTGCTTCTCTGTTTGCTGATCTTTTTCCCTGTTTCTTCTTCCACGGTCACACTTTCCACATGCACCATCATCTAATGAACTGCCCCCCAAGTATCTTGCTCAGGGAGACTGACATTCTTGTCTCCATCACTTATTTAAACACCCTTCTGAGATCCACCTGCATCTCAATATCATAGGACCTAGCTGCCTGAGTTTTGGAAAATTATATTTATGTTTTCTCCCTCCTAACACAAACCACAACTGCGTCCCCAACCACCAGAAGACATCTACCAGTGGGGCTGCAAATGTGAAGCTAAGGGCAAAGCTGGACTACACGGCTGAGAGTGCACTTAAGAGCTATATTGATGAGTGGGCTCGAGCAGAGTCTCATATACTCTTCGCTCTGTTAATTGTTTCAGTGCTAGCAGGAATAAAAAGTAGTAAAAGTTTATTTTAGACACTAAATCAAACAAATGTTCTATATGCACAATTCAGAAATTAAAAATCTAGTAATACATCTTGAAAATGTTTTTAAAAACATTCCTCTTAGTGCCATTTCAGGGTATGAATTGTTTTATGGTTTGGGTTCCTCTCTGTTATTAAACACATCTGCTCGATTCTACGAAGCCTGGTTTTGATTCCTCTGATCCTACTATATTTTTTTGCATCACCACAGCACAGGAGTTAGGTCTCTGTTCAAAACATGTGATTATGACTTTGGGTAGTAGTAGCACCAAATCCTGCACCCAGTATGTGCTTCCACAAAAGTGAAACAAAACACATGAGAAATACTGACAGAAGACATGCATGCAAGGGAACTGATCTGTGCAATATAATAATTATTATTATTATTAACAGGACAACATCACGTTACCACTTTTCATGCTGTTTCAATAGCGAGATATTTCAGTGACAGTGTCAAAATACTGACAGAGCGATAGATGTTACATGCGTCCTAGCCTGAGAAGAATCAGCAAAACGTTGCACAACTTTTTTCTTTCTAACATTTTTTCTTTCGTCTTTCTTCTTCCCTCCTCCCTCTTACTCACTACTTGCAACATTAAGCAGTTTGGTTGCTTGAGACCTGTGCATGTGTGTGTTTTTAAATGAATAGCTCCCACTTTCTGCCACACTTGAATTACACAAAGGAAAGAAACCGTCCTACTTCAGAGAACAAAAAAGGATTTTGCAAGGGAAGTATTTCAAGAGGACTATGTCAAATTAAATAAAGACCATTGTTAAATGTTTTAACTCTGGTATAGTTTTGATACTGAAGAGAGTCTAAATTTAGACTCTGAGCAGTAGGTATGGTTTCATGTGGCATATCAAGTCCTACAACTGGAAGAAAGATTTTCATTGAGGAACTGGAGTAAGAGCTTTTAGAAGGATCCTGAGTGCTGTGTTACTACCCTCCAAGAAATATGGGGTTTTTGTTGTTGCCTTTCGTCATGGTGCTAACCTTTATGAAATGGGAAGGAATATGCCAAACGACACCTCTTTAGTCAAGCAGCCTTTGTTGGTGCAGTCTGGTAATGATCCAAAGCCAAGTGAACTTCATATACAATGTGTGGTGGTTTAGGATTTGCCGTGATTTCAGTAGTTGGGGTTGGGGCCTGGGCTTGAGACACCTGCAATAGTCACATGGTAGACTCCTATCCAGTGTTTCTTGGTGCCTGGTTCCAGTGATGAGAACTCTGGAGTAAAACAAGGCTGAGAACTCTGGAGGTTGCTGCCATTGAAGGGAAAAATTCATGGGAACAGTAATATTTTAATCAAGTTGTCTACTTACACAGAAATCAGCATCTCCTGATCAAAAGCCAAATCAAACAATAAGAGAGGGCATTTAAGTGCTGGGTCCTGCACTTGGGTCACAACAACTCCCTGCAATGTTATAGGCTTGGGGAAGAGTGGCTGGAAAGCTGCCCAGCAGAAAAGAACCTTGGGGTGTTGGTCAACAGCTGGCTCAGTATGTGCCAGCAGTGTGCCCAGGTGGTCAAGGAGGCCAACAGCATCCTGCGCTGTATCAGCAATAGTGTGGCCAGCAGAAAGTGGGAAGCAATTGTTCCCCTCCTTTTGCTTGGCAGTGGTGAGGCCACATCTCGAATACTGTGTTCAGTTTTGGGACCCGCACTACAGGAAGGACATTGAGGTGCTGGAGCATGTCCAAAGAAGGGCAACAAAGCTGGTGAAGGGTTTAGAGCACAAGTCCTGTGAAGAGTGGTTGAGGAAGATGGGGTTGTTTAGCTTATGGAAAAGGCAGCTCAGGGGAGACCTTATTGCTCTGAATAGCTACCTGAAAGGAGGTTGTAGTGAGATGG
>NW_010401906.1:0-14409 GCF_000710305.1 Buceros rhinoceros silvestris
GCTCCTTCTGTCCCGCAGGCTCGGGGACAGAACCCGCACTCGGCACCTTCCCTGCACGGGACCTGCCCGGCTCCAACCTCCGTCCTGCCAGGCAGGGCCGCAGCAGGCTGGGAGCTCCCCGACGGGCCTCCAGCCCCCAGTGTCCCTAAATACCCTCATGAAGTGGGTGGGCTACTTTTCTGCCCTGTCGGCTAATGGGAGAAGTCCCATTTTAAGGTCCGGCCAAATGTCACCCGGTGTGCAGCCCAGAAGGCAGTCGGTGTCACCAGAGACTTGCTGGGCTTTTACGGTTGTTTTCCTGTCAGCACCAAGCCTCGGCTGCAGCAGGTGACCGGAGCGCAGAGAAAAAACCAGGAGAAACCTGCCACAGGGAAAGGAGCTATGGCCATCATCTCCACCGACCACAGCACCCCATCACAGCGCCTGTGCAAGTCTCCTCCTGAGTTCCTGCCACACTGGGACCAGAGCAGCAGCCCCACCAAATGCAAATGCAGGCTTCTGGGCAATGTTTGCCTGTTTACATTTCAGGTGATGAAAGACAATCTGCCTCATTGCTTCCGTCACCCAACACCATGCAGCACTAATTTGGAGGGCAGGTTTTGGTTGCCTTAACAACGGCTTGACTCGTGGGCTCAGTATTTTCATGATTTGTCTGCAGGACCTTCAGCATTTGTCCTCAGTGACAAGCTCTTCAGATTATTTGCAGACTGTCTTTACCAGTTCAGCACTAGAATAAACCCATCTATCCTTTCGGTACTGGTGGGGACTGCACTTGAGTATCTGCTCTTACTACTGTTGTCTGTTGCCATCCCCTGATTTAAAGGCACTTCTTTCATGGCCAGGTTTCAGAAAAAAATCAGGTGCTGGAACAATTCTGCCCTAGATACCTGGCAGCCAAGGATTTCCCAAGGCTGTGGGACAACTTCAGGACTTGTTTTTCCAAAGCACTGGTCAGCACAGCATAACTCCCAGCTCCCCAGCAAGTCATGATCACAGCCACCCAGCCGCTCCGTCCACCCATTACCCTCTCTTGCTGTTTCTTCTCCAGTCTCTTTGCTATGTCCCAAAGGACTCACACTTGATAGCACTCCGCTCCCTAAATTGTATCTTTTGGTGCTGATCAAAACCAAACAAAAACCTTCCAGGAGTGGAAGCACCACTGCCTCCTCCACTCCAGGTCACTGGGGACTTCTCAGAGTTACCATCTTTTCCCACCTCCATGCAAGATTCACTCAGTCCTGACACGATCTGTCATTTGGTACAAATGGGCCAAACAGGACATTACTGTTTCTCAGGAATTTCTTTGCAGCTTACTGTCCTGTTGGACCCCTCCCTTAGCACTCTCTTTCGAACATAATTGACCTTCCTAAGATTTTCAAGAATAAAGCTTTATCGATTGTATATCATAGAAAATATTCAATGCACAGTTGTTTAAACTCAACTGTGAGCTCTTTTTAAAAAAAAATATGCCCATCATGCACTAACTATAGGTTGCGGATGTGGCACTTTTGCTTTATCCGGTCTTTCTTTCATCCCTTTCAGCAGTCCCAGATGTACTTTGCTACCAAAAATGCTTCTGCCAGCACTGGCCTATTTGTAAGCGCAGGCACAGTGAGATTTTGCCAGGTGCTCACAGAAAGATGTTTGGCAATGCCCGTCCAGTTCCAGCTGCATAAGGAAACAAAGTCCGGTGTGAAAGCAGATCCAATGTGCAATATCATTTAACTCGCTGGAGAGCTTCAAAAATGAGTGAATTGCACTGGTATGAGACTTTTTTTTTTTCAATCCCTCACTGTGCCACAGTAAGAGAAGCTGGAGTATGAAAGGATTTTACCTTCAGGACTTAATAGAGATTTAACTATTATTACTAATTTTTTAACCTGTTTTTATAACAGAGTAAGAAGCAACAATTTTCTGGTGCTTTACCTTTACCAGAAAGGAAAGATGAACTAAAAGTCATTAGCCAGCATGTGGTAACTAACAGAGATGAAACATTAGTGAGACAAGGCAAACAACTCCTAGGTAAACCAGCCCATCGCTCTTGATGAGGCTGTTTGTTCAATCCCCCTGCTTGAAGTGACAGAGTAACAGACATTAGCGGGTTCCCGGAGTTTTACCAGATGAACTGATAAAGCGGTTCCTGCGTGGATGCTGCATTTCTAAGACCGTTTCCACAGAAAGTGTTTACTAGTTAATTTTCCCCAATTAGCCACGACCTTGTATAGGCAACACCTAGTAAGGATCTAACACTGCTCTTCTAATTCCGATGCTAACTGTAAGGAGAGGTGCCCTTGGCATTTCTGACCCAGAGTTTGGCTTTTGGCATCTCACATGCACTGGACATTTTAGGACTTATGTTTATGATTCAAATTTTGTTTACTGGATAAAAATTTAACAGTAAAATGCTACTGCTTGGAAAATGGCTGGTTGGTTTTCCTCTCCCTTGGTTCAAGGTCTTGAATGTCTGTCTTTTTTCCAATTCCCTCAGGCACTGGATTCTTAATCAAATACTATTAAGATGCAAATAGTGCCCCTCTATCTGGTTGGAGAAATTTATTTATAGGCACTTAAATTTTCTTAATCAGTGCACAATCATCCTACAGTCTAATCAATGCATCCTGCAGCAACAGAGATCCGTTTATTGCCACAGAATTTTTCTTTCACTGTATTAAAGACCTCCTAGAAATGGCAAATTACTTCCCTCAAGTAACCATAGCCAAGATTATATGAATAGATAAATAGCTATATAAATAATTTTGGCTTCACTCTGTACAACCAACAGTTGAACAAACAGCGCAGAGAGTTACATGGTTGTTAATTCACAGTGGGTGAACAAACACTGCAATTTGGTTTCAAGTTTCCCATAGAGCCAAAATTAAATTGCTGAAGCCAGTAGATTGTCTTTCGTCTGTTCCAAACCGCCAACCATTACACCCCTGCTGCAGGGGAGGTACTGAAATCTGCACAGGAAAAGCATCAGGCTAAACCTAGGTGAACATGCAGTTACCTTCTACGCTGGTGTATGTTAAACACAGAATGAAATGACATTAAAGCACACAACAAAGGTAGATGTGCGTATTTATTTTGTCCAGCTGCTAGGTCACTTGGCAAGTGCAGAGCTTTCCATCTAAAGACCAAGGTGGACCAAGTCTCTCCATTTTACGGGAAGAATCCATTTGACTCAAACTGCTTTTATGTTTGCAGCCCACCATCCCAAGTCTGCTGCTCCCTTAAGCAAAAGTCTCAGCTATAACGACATTTCTATAGGGACAGCTAGAAGTTTTCCTCAATATGAGAAAATTATAATGTTTTGGTTTGGGATTTAAAATAAAATCCTGCTGCTGTAAAGCCTGGCTTACAAGAAAGCACAGGAATCCAGCACCAGGGAACAAGGCTTCCTCTCCTGCAGGGGTAAAATAATCTTCCCCGGTCCCTCTACAAGAGCATGCAAGTGTTTGAGTGAAATGTCTCAATCAGAGATTTCCTGGGGGAGAGATAAATGACAGCAGTGAGTAAACACTTGGAGATGATGCTGAAGCCTGTTCTGCTTTCTCTTGGGGGACAGAATAATTGACACGTCTGTGTGACTCAATGGGAATATTAAGAGCAGAGAGGAATGAATTTTAGCAGCTGTTAACACCTGTGGGCACATAATTTCCAACATCTTACATGCAAACATTGATGTGTATATATAGTAAAACCCAAAAGCATTGCACAACAGTAAGGAACAACTCTATCCCCAGGCACATCCCCATTTGCCTCTTGCTTAGAGGAGTCTATCACGCCATAGTGCCCATGTGTATAGATGTAACAGAGCCATTCAAGCGTGCAGCATCCCCAGAAACCAAAACCTCCTGCACAGTGCTCTCAGCGTGGTCAGCCAAAGACAGCTGCTATCCATGGAAACCTGAGAATACAAAGTGAGAGTGGAGCTTTGAGATTTCTTTAAAGCAGGTAGAACTGCAGCAATGTTCTCAAAGGGGAATACGTCGGAGTTCAGTGAAATAAGGCAGTGGATTTTTCAAAGAAGTCAGACAGCAACAGACCTTGCATGACACTCGGTTTTAAACAGGAACTCTTGCATAGGTAATATTTACAAATAAATGCGCCCGCACAAGAACACAGCAGACTCACAGGTTAAGACGTAAAACCAGAGCAGCATTCAATTCTTCTGCCTAGCAGTAGCTCAAATACTGTTCAGGTACAAACTCTGCATTTATTCCTTGAGCAATGTAGGAATCTTAAAAATCTTCCTCAAAATGCTTTGAGCTCCAAGCAAGTCCACATCTTGACAGAGCACATAGGCATCATCTGATTCTACAGTAGTATGGGCTCACTGACAGGAGCTGCTGCACCCCCAGGTCTCCACTAGTGCATTCCTTGAGAAAATGCTGTGCATCCACTTCACCCTTAGAAATACCAGTGCTGGAAAAAAGGCAGGCTTATTGCTCTTAGAAGACAGTAAATAGAAAGGCTTGAATCCCACAGAACACCCCAAATGTAGAGATTGGAACAAGAAAAGAAAGGCCCAAGCACTTTTCAATGCACTGAATTGATCCGAGCCCACCTGCCACCCACCCTTTTTTTTCGGAGGTCAGATCTTGTTTTTATTAAACTGGCAGATGATTTCATAAGTGTATTGTCACAAAATTCTACTACACTACAGTATAGACACCACCAGACATTTATAAAAGCTTTTTGAAATTAAAATGACATTAAGCGTTCAGGGGTTCTGTATTTACTCGGCTGCTCCCTTCTCTGCTCTGAAAGGCGATCACAGCAAAATGCAGCTTTGGAGTGAAATCCAGTTATGCTTGGCTTTGCAGTTTGAGCCCATAACCAAGCAATGCTTCCTAGACTAGACTTGGAACTGAGCTAAAAAGAAGCACAAGACTAACTACCACCACACTGGCCAGGGGAGGAACAAGTTTTTACTACAACTAGTAGTATAGTACAGAACAGAGGGCATTTAATGGCTTTTAAAATGCTTTGTCTTACAAAGCATGCATAAACTTTTGAGTAAGAGAGGGATGCTGAGCAACCTGACAGAGGCAAGTGAGATCTGAAGAGTTCCTGTAAGACTGCCTCACGCCAGACTTGGCCTGGAACAACAGCTGGGAGGTGTATGACAGAGTACAGCTGCTAGGCTTAAGCCTCTCAAGACAACTTCAGTCCGTGCCACACCCCGCACATAATTAGCGCTCCTTATTCCAATTAGTTTGAACAAGCACTGCTGCTTTTTGCCCTCCTAAAACTGAATGAGTTTTGCAGTTGTGGACAGGGCTAATTCGGCCTTGTTTCCATGTTAATTACCGGCTCTTACATTTAATGTCAGTCAGGGTCATCAAAATATAGTTTTATTTACATTTTCATATTCAAATTCAATACAAATCATGTAATATTTACAACAATTTAAATTGTACTACAGCTAAGAAAATGCATTGCTTTTCCCCACCAGATTCAATAGTACTTTATCGTGGGCTTTAAGACAAAGTTCTGCTTACATTAGAAACAAGCCATAGATACAGAGATAAAAAAAATAAAGTGCATCTGTAAGATGTCCTTAGTTACCTTCACTGGGCAAGGCCCTACATGTAATGTTGATGCACCCAGTGTTCCTCCTCGACTCCGGTTCCACTCCCCACAGACGGCAGACAACTTCTCCAATCATCTTTAAGGACATCAGCTCTCCCTGCAGCTTTAGCACACAGGCAAGACTATGCACAGCAACAGTCCAGCATTTTGCAGAGGCTGGCTCATTTCTTGAACAACCAGGAGACCTTTTTGGGAAGAAGTTCAGTCTTCCTGAAGTCACCACGGACTCTCACAAGCCAGGACTCCAGCATATTGCTGCTGCTAGAGATGGTCGTAACTCCAAGAATCATGGAGCATCTTTCAGACTGTCTAATATTAACAGGTTTGAAGAGTTCCTACAGTATTGTTCCCTTTACAGTATTGTGCAAGTCTGTCACAATTTGGCCTGTCAGCTTGCGGCTCTCTCTTCCCTTTAGGAATGTGTGGTTGGCAGGTTGGAGTTGAGAGGTAGAGAATCTGTCTGTTTATACTAGAGAACCAAAGAGACTGTGGGCAAAATCCAGTCTGACAAGCATCAGCTTATACTTCCTCCTATCGAATTAGTGAACTGAAATATTAAATACAGTGTTGCTTTAAACTAAACTGTGTCTGGTAAATAAGTATTAAACAGATCAAAATCAATTTGTTTACAATGAAAATCCACTTGAATTAAAACAAACAAAAAAACCCCCAAGTCAAAACAATTGCCAGTAGAGACAGTTACAACATAGAAGAACCTTCTCTGTATTTAAGTGACTCAAACGCTGAAGAGAAGCTTTGCTGAAGATGGAACTTTTGTTTTAGTGTTAAAATCTGATGTTTTAAGACAGCTTTAACTGAAGAGTGCTAAAACCAAATGCCACATGGGAGACACAGTTTAAGAACTGCAAATCATACGATTCTGATTTGAATGATTCTATTTGATCTCTGCATTGCCAAGGCAATACATTTCTGCTACAGCCTTGCAACGTTCAGTATATGCGCGATGGCAGTAGGCAGCTCCTTGCAGAAGGCTTACACCAGGTTGCTGGGCATGTTCTTAGGACCTGGCTTCACAAACTTGTGTTTCATCTGCCTCAAAACTTGGGTTGTCAACGTGTGGAAGCACATGCACAGCGTTGTTTACAAGATGCATGTTGTCATCTGTCCAGAACAAAAGCAAGAAAAGGCAAGTTAAGAAGCATCACGGGCAAACTTTACTACCTGAAAGCAAACGACACTTGCTTTACTTCCACAAGCCCACTGCAACAGTCTTTTCCCAGCACCTTTTCTGCAGACTGGGAAATCCAAGGCCATGCTCCAACCACCACCCTCCAAGCTGCCCCTTGTTAGTTTGTGATGCTGTCATTTCTAGAGCTATCTGCCCAGCTCTGGAGCTTGCTCCTCACTAGTGCCAAGCAAGCCTAGGTTGTGTGCTCAAGTGGCAGAAGGCCACGTGAGGCTACAAAATCCAACTATGAGACTGGCAATTCTCATATAACTTCAGTGCCACTGAAGACAGGCATAAGGAGGAACTTCTAGAGGCTAGGTTCAGGACAAACTGTGGGACACAGTCTGATTCGGGGAAGATGACAGACTAACCTGGTTAGGCCAATGTTAGTGCGTGTCCTCGCCCCTCAAAGAACACAAGGGCCTGAGCCAGGTAACTAATCCCGCACCACTTCAGGTGCTTACAGCAATGGAATTTCACTTCTGATATTTAGCCTATAGGAAGTGCCCCCTGCTCTGCTGGGGTGCCTAGATGGGGCACTGCTGCACCCACATCTCTCACTCTTGGAACATGTCCCACAGGAGGCTGGCAGCAAATCCCATGCTTTCTGTTACGGGTCGAGGGTCCGAGGTACCCACTCCTCCCTCTCTTCGTGAAGGCCGGAAGTCCAAGAGAGAGGTTCCTCCCTGCGTGCTGCTTTATAACCTTAACACGTAACAGTGCATCTGACTACCTTAACCAATTAAATGCAGCATCATCGTATTGCAGGGAATAATTGCTATTCGTCTATTAACCAAAACAAGGAAGTTTCAGTTCAAACCAGGAAGTTTAGCCCAAACCGGGACACTTTCCTATCAGCTAGGCTTCCTGCAGGAAGTCTAAGCAGACGCAGCCAGAACGTCCCTTTGGCCTCTGAAAGCTTCCCCACTTAGTCCTCTTTCCAAGGCCATTCCACAATCCAGGGGATAGTTGTTTTCATTTGTTTACTTGGAACCTTTCCATTTTTAAAATCAACAGCAACACTGAGCGTATGTCGGCAAAGTTGAGCACTGAAAAGGCATTTTAAATTAGTTTGCTCTTGTTCCAAAAGATAAGGTATGGGGAAAAGCTGATAGTCTTTTCCAATTAAAATTTTCTGCAAGCGTTCAAGAATGACTCACCCTTGGCAAAATCTGAAATTCAGTTGCAGTACTTGTCATCTCTATTTTGCGTCATCTAGGCTAGAGCAGAACTGACTCCTCAAAAGTTTTCTGCAAGTAATAAACTAAAAGCAGGATGATCTGGTGGTAAAGCGACACCTACTCATCCAAATGAAATCTCCAAATAGACATCGAGATAAGGGGCACCTTCTGAAAGTCTTTAAGTAGTAAGCCTCTGATTTTTAACTACTCTTTACAGACTTCAGTTTTTAATTTGCGTTTGTGTTTCATTTAAAAATAATGACCAAGTGTCAGAGCCAAATGCTAAAACAAAAGGGAAGATTAAGATTACCCTAAAATCCAAGGTATTTAAAGCACTGTGAGGTGTTAAGGCAACACTCTCTTAGTTCACAGCATAAGCAACGGAGTGCAACGCAATCTAGCAAGACAGATGAAACACTAGACGCACTTTCTGATGGTGCATGTTCCTCCAGGACAGATTCATCTGCTCCTTGTACAGAAGCATATCCAGATGATGCTGTTTCACTACGACTATCCTCCTCATTAACTGCAGAGACATTTGATGTCCTACTGGATACTGTGGCTTGCACAGACTCAGCCCCTTCTTCTACATCCACCTTCAAGAAAAGACAAAAAGGTTATGTTACAACTTTATTGGAGGCTGCAGCTTTCCAGAAGACCAACACCTGCCCAGAAAAAAAATAAAGTGGAAAAAAAGCTTTGCTGTTAACCTCCAGCATCGTAGATTAAAACCAGTTACTGCCTAATTGAGTGGGAAATTCAAGTGCATCCTTGAGCCAGCTCTTCCCTTTCACTGCCTAGTACCAGGAAAGGAGATTCTTCCTTTCTCTGAGTGCAGATCTCCTTCCCCCAGCCAAACTCTGGCATACATTTCAGCCAGTCCAGGCACTGGCAACAGCATCTTCCCTGGCACTTGCCAAAAATAAGCAGTTGCAGGACACTCAGGAATTCCTTATGTATCCTAGGAAGCCATGCGACTCCCGGAAAGCCACACATGCCACCACATTCACTTTAAGGACTCCAGGTACTTAGCAGCTGAGGAGAGGCTGGTTTCAGGTACAGTATGAGATGTCAAAGTCTGCCTGAAGCTTTGAGAAACATTCTTAGCTGCAAGCACAAGAGTAAAGAGCAATTCTTCAGTCATGCATTACAATCAATTTTGGTTGACATTCCGCCCAAGGCTTTAGTCATACCAACCCAGACCAGGTCAGCTGCAGCCTGCACTAAAGAGGACAGGACAATTAGCTCTGTAGTATGTCACCACTGACATGGCAATGCTCGTGCTTACCACCTGTGGTCTAGAGGCAGCACAAATATCTCGATATGTGGTTACTACTCCAGTGTAACACTGGTAAGGGTATCTGCCACTAAGAAAGACCACTGGCTTACCTCAACCCCCAAAGCTTTGAGTATGTCACATTTGCACATTGGGCATGTCCTGTGTTCCAGAAGCCAGGGGTCAATACAGCTCTTGTGAAAGAGATGGCTGGTGGAAGAAGATAACCAACAAGTTAGGTGTCACGCCAGGAAAACTGTTTATGTGGCAGCTGTGAAGGCCCACTTAGAAACACCAACAATTTATTCATTCTAGAATGGCTTACCTTATTTTGCCACACATTTCAGTTGAGAGTTATGGCTAGTTGATCTGCCACCCTGTAGCTGGTTTGTGCTTATTAATATCTCTGTACAGTTTGCAGAATTGAGCATTATTGTCTTTGCTATGTCAGTCAAGCTTTTTTAAAAAAATGTGTACAATACATTCCCAGCTGGTAATTCAACTAATACAAATACTGACATCTCAGCCTTAGCTTCAAGGTTAACTTCTGTCATGCAGATGACTTAAATAGCACTTGTTTCTGTTAAAATTATGTAGAAAAATATTATCCCAGGGAGTTAGGTCCTTAAGATAAACTATCTCCCATACAAGTATTTTGTCTGTGCAGTCTCTATGTATTCCAAGTAGATATTTGGCAGGCTGTATACTCAAAAAAGTAAATATAGTTCAGTCATTACAGATGTGAATGTGTACTTCTACGAAGACAATTCCACAATGGGTCTGAATTAGGCCACAGATTTAGGATGATGACTTGAAATCCTGTAATCTGTCTGTTCCTTCAGCCTGAACAGAAATAGACAGGCAGACAGGCACTGCTCAATATTAATCAGAACTCTATTATTAGAGATCACCATGTCCACAGCTCAGTATCCTACACTCCAGTAAGATACCAGGATTTTCCAAGTCACCCAAATAACCAGCACCTCCTTCCAGCTGTACCAACGTGATGTCTAGAGTTCAGCCTGAAGCTTCCTTGAGGTGTGACTTCTAAGTACTTGGACTTAACACTGGTCTTGTGTCCCTCTGCTACTATAAATGTCTTCACTTTGACTATCTGGACAAGAATGCCTTCTGCAAACACACACGCCCCTGATACTTAGATACCGCCAGTGTGACTCACAGGGGCATTCGATTGCTTTTTCCCTTCATAGATATAGTTAAACACTTTCAACAAGTAGAGTCTCAGTATTGAGGCCAACCACCAACATCACATACATTCTTGCAGTAAATATCCATTTAGAACTCACGTGAGAGAATTTAACATGGTTGATACTAGCAGAGACCACCACTGGTGAAGATTACCAAGTAAATGCAGTCATCTTAAGCTAGTGCCTCCCAAGAGCTATATTTGGGCCAAAGAGGAATGAAACATCACAAAACTACATAAAAAAAACACTTTCAGAGCAAAGCATAATGCAGCAAATTTGTGTATAAAGAATACATCTAAGAGAAGTTGCTCCCAATAAGTCCTGCTTTGTTTGCAAATTCACATCAAGATTAGCAGGATTTATAGGGAAATAATGCCAAGTCAGGTCTCCTATCAGCCAAAAGTATATTGAGCCTGTCTAAATGCTTCTGTACTCATGGGACTGACTTCATTACTGAAGAGGACTACCCACGAGCATAAACCTGACATGAGCACTGAATAATCACCATCACACATGCCTGAAAGATTATTCAGTTTGGGGTTTTTTCTAAACTATTAAGCATGAGATAAAGGAAATTTGGACCTTCATAGGCCAACTTTGTGGTATTAAAACAGCTTAGAAGTTCTGCTGCTAGGGAGCAGAGAAAGCAGAGAAAAACTAACCCTCTGCAAAGGTAACTCTAGCTGAGTGTTGGACAAACAACACTGCTCAGCACACCAGCAGCTACATGCTTTCCCATTCTTCAGAACCCGATGTTTCCTACATCCAAATTTTTCCAAGTGCTTTTTTGTAACTCTCCCCAAGAGTTACAAAACCTCTTCCCATACCAAATTTGTGCAGGTCACGTAGCAGCCCTCTGATTTTAGAAGCTTTGCCAGCACAGTCCCATTTAGCAGGCACAGGGGGGAGTCTCACGAAACACATTTCCTGAAGCCCTGAAAAGGCTTCATTGCTCATCTTAGTCTTAGTGCTTCAATACCAGGCTTCCACAGAAGCACACCAACAAGGTAGAACAGGATAGAATTCTAGAAAAATAAACTCCTACAGTTCTATTTTGGTCTCTATTTCAGAAGATGCATACAAGAATAGAAACACTTTTTTCTAAACCACAAAAGTTAGCATGGTTTAACAAGACTGGTAGAAGCACAACCTTCTTAGTAACCAGTAAACTAAGTGACAAAAAACGGGCATAGTTTCATGAGTTTTATCTGCAATTTAGAGGTAACATTCTTATACACAGCAAAGGAAAAAAAGAAAAGTCTTTAAAAGCCCTGGCATCCCCTGGAGAGGCACTGTGGTCTGCTTAGTTATGCTTGTCAATCCCCTCACAGGGGAAGTTATGAGCACAGGCCACTGGGACACATGACAAGTGTGTGTTTATACTGTTCCTGTTGTTCAAAACACTGTTTGACAAAGATTCAAGAATTCTTGCTGTGCAACTGCTTGATTAAAGTTTGATCAGCTTTGTTAACACAGCAGAAGGAATAGCCAGCAAGAGGCATGCTTCCAGATCTTGAATCAAGGGGCAGTTTGCAAGACAACTTACTTGCAAGTCAGAATACGCACTACTTCGTTCGGCTTGTACAGCTCAATGCACACAACGCAGGTGTCGCCATCAGGACCAGTTTCCTAAAACAGTGGAATTAATTTACAGCATTAACAGACTCTGAAAGCTTCGTTTGACCTACAGTCAGATCTACTGCAGACAAAGGGGTCTAGCTCAAGTAATTTGAAATAGCTCCTGTACATAATCTGACAGCAGGACATTGCAAGGATTGCTCATAGTCAAGCTGGCACTTTAACAGAAGTATTGGAAGTTTAAGCCCATGGTTCAGAAATCCAGCTGCAAACCATCACTGGATTATTTGAGGCACTGCTGTAGAGGTTTAGAAACTGCTACTCCAGTTTTAGTTACCAAAAGAATAGCTGGGAAAGCTGATTAGATACACAAGTTTACCTTTAAGCATCCACACAGCAAATTAGGACCTCTCACCTCAGCAAGACTAAAGCAAGCAGCTAAAAAAAAGTAATCGGATTTATAAGAATGTGCAAATTGGAAAATCCTGCACCCCAGAAAGGGACTTGGTCTGAAAGAGGAACCATCTGTGCAAGAGACAGTTACTGGCTCAGAAAGACGTCGGCATCCTGCTTCAGGAGTAAGGACCACTCTGGGTTCTGTGCAAAGCGTGTGCCACAACACTCAGCAGATCACAGGATCAGCCGTACCTTGTCCCCTTGCTTCAGGGTGCGCAGTTGCAACTGTTCGATGGCCTTCTTAGCCCTGGCCTTCAGCTGTCGCTGTAACAGAAGGAGTCATGGTTAAACACAGCCTTTTTCCTCAGAAGTGGTGGTTACTAATATTTGCCAAGGTGCTTACTGCAAACAGGCACCAGTTTTATTGCCCAGATATTACCCAAAAAAGCCAAGTAAGCATGACCATGCTGTTTAGGGACAACATGAAGCAGCATTTCACTGATGTGGTTACAGACCCTGGATGACACACCTACAAGGCATTTGCATATGCTTTGGCTTTACCTTGTCACAGAGCACAGGAATTTAAAGGGTTTCTTTCAGAAGCCATCAAATTGACATGGTACAGCAGACTGAACACCGAGTCCAGCAATCAATAATTTTAACTACTTGCTTTATGACAAACTCCTGGCACAAGCTCAGCTCCTGATGAAAGGTGAGATTCATTACCAACCAGCTCAGCTACCTCCAACACGCCCTGAACTAGTCCACCACAAGTGCTTTACAGAGCACACAAACAGCTCAGGAGCCTCCTAGCACTGACCGCTCCTGTCAGGTGGAAGAATGCAGTTTTATCTCAATATTGGTGCAAAGTCACATGTACAAAGGAAGGAGGAAAAAAAAAATAAGCTCAGAGCTATTTCTTTCCCTCCCTGTACATAAGGTGTGAAACAAATGAAATGACCAGCCCTGGGTGGATTACAGGGCAGCTTTAACGAACGCAGAGGAGGAAGCATTCCCCTTCCTGCAGCAACTGCTGTCTGGAGAGCAGGGCAGGGGGGGCAGGCAGCAGCAGCCCCGCTCGCCTGGCAACTGTTGCTGCCCAGCTGTCACTGCAAAGCATTTCATCAGCACAGGAGCCAACATCTCTGTCTAAAGGTCACAAGTTGGTGCTGTTTCAACAACATAAAATACAACTGTCCTCTCCCTCCCTGGTGCTCTTACTGCCTCAGGCAGCGCTGGCCGTGCCATCCCAGCGTGGCACTTAGGGTGACAGACTCAAGTCTTGCACCTAACCAAAAATCCTCTTCCCAGTTCAGCTGCTCGGTACAGGAAGCCCGCACTGTTCACTTTCCAGCACCTCCTCTTATGCCTTTTAGTTCAGTTACTACAATCTTTTCTGGGATGAAGGGACAGTGCTGGTGGCACAAGTGCAGAAGGAACAAGTGGGTGCAGGGCTGCTGCTGACACCTAACAGACTCAGAGAACTGGCAGTTCTAGCCTGCAGAACAGTCCCGGTGCTGAAGCAGTTAATGGCAAACAAGTTGATTTATACGGTCTGCTGGGACGCTGATCAAACAGTTTTGGTGCACGATGACCTATTTGTGTATCGGTGTTGTTCTGGGGTTCTAAGATAAAAGTGTGCACACTTTTAGGAGTTTAATGGTTGATAGCTGCTAGCACCTAGGAAGGAAGAGACACATACAATCCAAAAGGTAAAGGATGCAAACAAGTTTTCAAGTATATTTTTTAGGAATAAGAACTAGTCAAGTTTTCTTTGAAGCCTGTACAGGTCTTCTGCTGAAGACATTGATATAGGTTTCTGTATGTCATTTAAGGCTACCTTTAGAATTATGTTTCCCTTGCCAATGTTTCAGTGAAGCCACAGAGAAGCAGCCACATACTCATCCAGTAAACACTGAGGCCCCCAGAAGTTTTAGCAGCAAACGTGGTAACGGCAGGAGGGCCGGAAGGCAGCGATACTTGTGG
>NW_010401906.1:14482-17439 GCF_000710305.1 Buceros rhinoceros silvestris
GAATGCAGCGATACTCGTGCTTCTCATATGCAGCCAGAACTGTCTGTCACCATTACTTGTTATTAAGTGAAAACTAAACTTTCTAGGAATGTACTCCCTCATACGTTATCTAATCTACACGTCTAATGTCAGGTCAAGCATATTAGACAGGACCCAACTGGCTCCATCATTAATACTTTACTGAGACAATACTTTAAGTTTTGCCTCGTGAAAAGCACCAATGGCAAAGTCACCTTTAACATTGATTTTGTTAAGTACAGCAGAACACTCCTCCGGGTAGATGGAAAGGTTGCAAAAGGAAGCTTTTTATTGAAGAGCCTGCCAGAAGATCCAGGATACCCAAGCTTGGAATGTCAAAGCATTTTGTGAAGCCAAGTTTTTCAAGCAAACATTAAATGTTAGTGACATTAAAAGTCTAAAAGCCCCAAGCCAGCAGCTCTGGAAAAAACAGCTAAGTTGAGGCAAAATTAAAAAAAAAACAATCAAGATGTCACAAAATGGGTCAGGTCCCAGCTCCTCTCCAGGCTCTGGCATGTTGAAGCAGAGAGGTACTGAACTGGGAAAATTAGGTTTGATGTTGCTTAGTCCTCAGTCTTCCCTGGTCCAATGCTGCCGATTTTACCTCCAACCCCTTCTGCATAAGGGTGCCTTTCTGGCCATCACGGCAGTGTGGACCAGCAAGCTCTAAGGTGGTCAGGAACTCCTGCAAACTAAGGAATTTCTTCCTCACAGGTAGCTACTGTCGTGAAAACAGGTTTGAACTGTGGAAAGTTGAGCAGCTCACCTACTTCAAAGCCATTAATTAGGTCATTTCTCACTGCAGCTTCTAATCTTTATGAAATCATGGAATTGAAGACTTGAGCTTAAATTAGAAACCAGGCCACAGATAACATCACTGCCCATTCTGCATTACTAAGAAAGGTTAATATATTGAGGAACTGAATTTGTCAGTACTCCCCCAACTAGAAAGGTAACAAGCCACCTACCACACTCACCTTTTTCCACCTTCTTGCTCAGACCTCATGATGCAGTAAGAGATTGCAGAGGTGGGGACTTGAATTTCAAGCCCTGAAGAAAATATGCATCCAGATAAGAACTAGCAGGTTGTAAACAGTTTAGCTATCTGGCTCTTGAGGAAAAAGCTACTTTAACTCACAGTTGGAATAGATGGGGTACTAAACTTGGGTTTTCACTTGGACCACAAGACAACATGACTGGCTCTTCTCAACAGTCACTCAACTTTTTAAAGAAACCCTTTGCACAGTTTTACATTACATGAGCACTTCCTGCTCATGCTGGATGAGAGATGGCTGCTGCCTTCAAGAAAACTCTGCAGAGGAGGACATGGTTAAAACCTGAGCTATGTGACCAAGCCATCCAGAGAAAAGCACCTTCACCAGAAACAAGCAGTCATACCAAGAAGTACAGAAACTCTGCTGGCAAACTGCTAAGTTTAAAAGGTACTCAACAGCCTGTCTGTAAAACAAGAGATTGCTTCAGAAAGCACTGAAGTCTGAAGATTCTTCTCAAGTCAGAAGAAAAGCAAAATCATATTGCTAATACGGTAATACCTGGAAGCCACCCAGTTCAAGCAAGGGTTACTACTAGTCCCGTGCATTAATGAAACACCTATATAGCCAGGCTCTTGTTTTCAAGAAGCTTTTGCAGAAGGGACAAAGCAGCTAGAAACTGATCTCCCCTCTCTGTGCTGCCCCTCAGTAAGCAAGTGGGACTCAAGCTTCACTGGCCTTTTCGGCCCAGGGTAAGAGCTCTCCTGGGGCTGTGGCTTGGTCCACAAGAACAAGCCAAATGTTCAGGAATGTGAACGTACAAGAGACAAGCTGGAGAGCATCATTATCACATATCATAATTAGCTCATCAGAGCACTCTGAGGAACAGTTCAAAAGCGCTCATTTTGGTTCCAGTGGTAGACTGACACTTCAAAAGACTCCTCACACAATAGCAGTGTGATTCCACTGGGAAGGTCAAAAAAGCGGACAGATACTTTAAAGATGAATCACACTGGGTGAAGGGATGTATTCAGAACAGCAGTTCACTTGTGAAAGAGGGAACATTTGTAATGCTTAAATATCAACGCACTTAACTGTTACCTAAGGACACCTCTCAAAAGAGCATATAACCCTGTGACATCTGTGCAATAAAGATGACAAAACACACTCCTTGACTCCCACCAAATAACAGAGTGAAGTCCAGCAATCCGAGTTTCCAAAGGGCTCACTGGTGACAGGAAAGCTCCCCACGTGGCATGCAAGCTCTTAAGCTGTTTGACTAATGTTCAGTATTTCACGGAGCCAAAGCAGTTAATTCTCAAGGATATACACTGAAAGCCCAGGCTGCTGGCTGACAGGGAATACTCTATCATCACCTTTTAGTGGTTCACCTAACAAGAACTTGGTGAGGTCCATTTTTAGATGCCACAATATAAAACCAATTTAAACCAATTCTGCATTGTCTCAAGTTTTACTTTTACAAAAGAGTACATTTTACCCCAATAGCAGAGAAACTTCCTTCTATTCTTATTCTTTATAAATCACTTTTTAAGGCTCCTTAATTTCAGTTCAGCTGAAATCATGTGGAAAGGGCATGTTATTTCTTCAATTTACAGTAAACTCCTCATGCACACAGAGCCTGAGACAGAAATAGTTTGTGAAGGTGCTAGCCAGGCAGACTGGATTTTCCCAGTACCATCTACCACTGAGGCATTAATCACATTTGTGTCTTGTTGAAAGCCTGATTGTTCAGAATAGAGCTGAACTTCCACAACTGTTATGTTAAATATCTTCAAAGGAGGAAAAAAATTCCTGTGATTTGATAAACGGTGTCTTTCACAGACCAGCTTCCAGGACACCCAGTTTTTCCTGCCCAGGTTTTAGCATTGAGCAGCGTTCTCACTCTAGGGTAGGTGGCAGGAAATGAAAGAGGGAATTCATCAGCAG
>NW_010401906.1:17552-24622 GCF_000710305.1 Buceros rhinoceros silvestris
GAAACAACGTGCATCTCTGTCCACACGGCAGCATGAGGACAGCATCCAGTTACAGAGCTCCAAGCCACCTCTCGTGAAAAGCACTACAGAGGCGACTCTGTATGACATCCAGGAGTGGCAATGCTATATCTCACAGGCAGATGACAACTTCCAAGAGCGCTTTTCCAAATATTCCCTTACCGTATCTTTATTAGAGGTGCCTATCAGAAAGATGGGGACGAGATTTTGGCAAGACCTGTTGCAACAGGACATGGGGTGATGGTTTTGAACTAAAGGAAGGGAGATTTAGATTGGATATAAAGGAAGAAATTTTTTTAACACTGATGGTGGTGAAACACTGGCCGAGGTTCCCCAGAGAGGTGGTAGATGCCCCATCCCTGGAAACATTCCAGATCAGGCTGAATGAGGCTCTGAGCAACCTGCTCTGGTTGAAGATGTCCCTGCCCACTGCAGAGGGGCTGGAGACTACATGACCTTTGAAGGTCTCTTCCAACCCAACACATCCTATGATTCTATGATTCCCTTACTGTATCCTCACATCAGTTACAGGTGTGGCATCGCATCAGAACGTGCAAACGGTCTAAATTAAAGCATTTAGGGGAGGCCTAGTCCAGAAGTTGAGGCAGACACAGCTTACACAAGGCACAAATAGACTTCAGCTCACTGTCAAATCTCTGGTCTCAGTAAGGATATGGCCAGATGACCAACGTCCATAAGATTACACTTAGACAACAGGATTTCAGAACAAACACAGCTGGGTTAGGTTCTGTGATTACAGCATTCAGCTCTGGAGAATATCCGAGCCCAGCATTCAGCTCCAGGAATATTGCTGTTATTTACTCTGACTAGTCTCTCTGCCTGCCAAGAGCAACAATGGTTCTGCATGTTAACATTTTAAAGAAGCCAGTCCTAAAATGTTCCCGAAGCCTGAAACTGGCCTGAATATCAAGACCTGTGCCCAACTTCTTGCTTCATCAGCTTATTTCAGAAGGATCCTGATCAAGAGACCCAAAACCTCCAAGACAGCAGGGAAGCTTAGTAGGGCAGGTCTTCTGCAATGGCAAAGAAGGCTGTCACTTCTTTAACTAACCACTGATTCAGAGATAATTCACATGCTCTGAGCCCAGTTAGAGTGAGATGCTCGTGCTATTGCTGTCTGTAGAAGAGGACTAACAACTCTTCCTTCAGAGTTCAGGTAGCTCCTGCAAGAAGCACTGCAAGTAGCAATGGTCTCCTTTGCAACACACCTGGAAGGACAAGGCTGGAGTACTCACATCTGAGCCACTCGGATCCTGGTCCTGCTGAGCCCATCACCTTTGCCAGATGTCATACCAGGACTTTATTCTTACTATTAAGCTTAAGACCTGAAGTAGCAGGTGTAAGGCAGGTCTGATCAGACTGAAGACAAAGCTGTACGCATTAGTCCTATCCGCTATTGTACGAAGCAATTCCTTGGAAACTTAACTCATTAGCAACAGCCTGACTGGGGTTTAAAAAGAGCACAATTTAACAGCGCTCCTTTTCCACTCCTAATTGAGGCTGTCACCGCAATTCTCAGGAAGCTTTTGGTCAGAAAGCAGCTTCCAATAAGCAGCAGCTC
The DNA here is from genome assembly GCF_000710305.1 of Buceros rhinoceros silvestris. Taxonomy (NCBI): domain Eukaryota; kingdom Metazoa; phylum Chordata; class Aves; order Bucerotiformes; family Bucerotidae; genus Buceros; species Buceros rhinoceros. Next base: position 19,153 of record NW_010401906.1, read on the forward strand.
CCCTACTTGTGGTCTACAGAAAAGCAGCCAAAGTCACGGACGGTTTTGCAGACACATTTGCAGTCGTGTCTCACATTACAGCTAACACATAGGCAGCGCTATGTGGGAAGTGTGAGGGTCAGCTAAAAGCAGTTTAGCTCTCACCGCCTCCAATACATCAGTGTTACGGCTGCATCACAGTTGAGGGAGCAAAATTTGTAGGAGACCAAGTTAGCTAAACACAATCAGTTGCTTTCTCCAGACAGGTTATTTTTGGCTGTTTCTTTGGAAAATTTTAAGCTGTTTAAAGATATATCTCTTAGTATGTTACAGATTTCTCTTTCTCCTTCCTGTGGAATGAACCAATTCAGTAATTTTGGTGCTTAGCCAGTATTTTTCCCCTCACAGCATGGAGGCTCAGGGGTATAAAAAAAGGCAATGGCACGCACACAAACTCACCTGATTCTTGGACTGGGCTCTTGCGATCCTGAGTCTCCGAGCAGAATAAAATATAAAGTAGCCCATGGTTGCTCCTGTGACAATGAAAAATGCCACTGAGATGAAGAAGATGGAGTATTGATTCATCCAAGGACCATGGTTTTTCCCCACTTCTATAACCATAGTTACTTTCATGCCATTCTGAATCCGGCGTAAGATCTCCACGCCTTTCAGGTTGCCAATCATAATTGCAACGATGTTTTCAGCACCTGCAAAGGAGAAGAGGAATCCATGCTCAGTTCCGAGGTGCTGTATAAAAGTCATTGTCCTAGATGTTCCCGTTCAAGTGCTAAAGAACAGGCTGTGAAGTTTAACTAGCATTTGCAGATTCGAAAGGAGCTGATGGAATAAGCGTCATCTCCGTGTGCTTGTTCAGCTGAAAGGTGTGCCTGATGACCTGTGAGCTGCAGAAGTGAAGCATATTTAGAATTCATTCCTCTCGACAGCACATATAGGACACACATTGTCATTATTTTTAGACTCAACACTGACGATTTACATTTTAACATGCCGATGAAGTACATGAAGTTAAAAATAAATCACCAGGGAGCTCCAGGAGCTCAAGGATGCCAGGTATGCAGCTGGTGGCTTAAGGACCCTTCCTGTGATGGATCTGACTCCCTCCCTGCTCCGCTGCTACTTCTCAACACCTCTTTTCTAAGTTTGACAGTACTGTTGAGTACTTCCCCAGGCACTGAGCAAGCAAAGCTATAGATCAGCCTTTTCTTCTATATGCAGAAACAACTGAGAAATGTTTGAGTGAAATTTAGTTGAACTCGTAACTGTTGTTAGGTGTTTCTGATGCAAATTCAGAGGGCAGCGAATACCAAGGTGTGCTCAGCTTTTAAACAGTTGGTCACAGGTGACAAACTTCATCCAGATTTTAACCACAGATTTCATTTACTCAGTTGAACATCATGACAAGCCATCAGAGGAAGAAATGTCAAGTAATTCTGGTCACCAAGTACAGTCCAGAACAAAGCTGCTTTCATTTCAGTGACAAGCAAGCGCTTGAGGACACTTGACACTATTTGCAGGAACTTCACGCAGTCCCAGTAAGAGAGAGAATCTTAAGAGAAAAAAAAGACAGAAAGGGAGACAAGTAAATTGTTACTGGCCTCTCTCTAAATACAAGGCAAGTGGATTAGGAGACTCACTGCATTAAACCATAAACAGCATAACATTTAAAACAGTGCACGGAGAAGGAATAAGGGCTTTCACGGAAGTGCTATTTTTAGCTAACCTCTCAGCCAAACACTTTTTAACAGGGAGACCATTTTTTTTCTCCATTAAGAGAAACCTTATCCAACTTTCAGCTATCAAAAACCCTAGAACTTGTGTTAAACCGCAAAAGCTCTCATCTGAGAAAGCATTTACTAGTTTTTCAGCTTGTTCACATAATGCCTTTGATCCAACATGGCTAAGCAGGATGTCTAGCAACTCTCCTCAGTGTGACTAAACTCATCTTTTATTCAGAAAGCTCCTTGCAATGAGAAGTACCACCCCCGGGGTGGGGAGGGGGCAGAATTAGCCAGACTGCAACTACTGTCCTCTATCACGAGCTAGGGCTTGTGTGTCACTTACAAAGTGAGCTGGAGTCAGGTGCTAGGAGCAAGTACAGAATTAAGCACGGGTCAAGTCAGAAGCTGAGACTTACTTCCATCAGCATGGAAGAAAGTGCAAAAGAACAGGCTATGACAACAAGAAAATAAGAAGCCTGCCAAAAAAAGTAAAAAAGCTTGTTCTGTCTTATTCCCCCTTACTCCTGCATGTCTCACTACTTAAATACAGCTGTGGTTATGCGCAATACAAGACGAGGTGTAGGGATTCCTGATAATGAAATGTCACCATCAGCCTGCAAAACCACTTGCCCTACAGCTGTGAACAAGTTTTACCCTTAAAAAACCCCCTTCCATTTAAGTTTCAGACTAATCTGTTCATCAGGATGTCATTAGATGACAGTTTTAAGTCTTTTCCTGACACTCTTCCCCCACTGCCCCCCAAGAGATTTCAGCTCTGCTTTACATAAACACATGTGAGAGGTCAGCTGGTAGCTTTGACACTGGAGCAACAAGGGCAGAAGAAAGCGGTGATTTCCATCAGCACCTGCACTGCTCCCTCCTTGGAGGGAACCCCCACTGACAGATGTCAGTATCCATCTTCACTGCAGACTCTTCGGACCAACAATTACTTTCCAACAGCAATTACAGGTCATCCAACCTGACATCCCATGAAGTTAACCAAATGCCTTGTGCCAACAACAGGGGAAAGGAATCCAGAAACTGCACCTAATTTCTGGCCATCAGTGGCACAGGAGTTTAGTCACTGCAGAAGCTCCTTTTGCACAGGGACTAAGCAAGGCTTTGGCACCATCACACAGGGTCTGTCATGGGGGCATCACCCTTACCTGGCAGAAAACAAGGCCTCCTTCACTAGCCAAGAAGAGATTCAGTGATGCCCTATTAGCCTGAAGCTAAGACAGAAGCCCACAACTCATGTTTAGAATTACTGCCGTGCTTCTAGAATAAAACCACGTAGGATCACCCCCACCCAACACTTTCTGACCTGCTAGATGGGTCCCATCGTGACAGGTACTGAAACGTGTTACTGTGGCCTGGAAACCACCGACCTAGGCAGAGGGTCCTGATAGTGCTTCGGCATCTTAACGGAAACTTGCTATTTAGGGGACATCTGCAGAGGTGTCTTAAGACAGCAGCTGCCTTGAAGCGACAGCTCCGCCCCCCGCCAGACTCCAGCAAAGTAAGAGGAAAGTTAATTGTTGTGCGTGGTAAAAAAAACCCAACCAAACCACAGACACTCAAGTTCTTCACCTTGTCTTCAGCTTCTGTGCTCAGGTAAAGGTTTCTGCAGCAGTTTTTAAGGGACGTTAGAAGGCGAGATTACAGTGCTGCCTCTTTAGCTAATAATGGCCTCATTGCTAAACAGCAGCAAGACCTGTTTAGTTAAACATTTCCCAGCCTCTCTCCTTTCCCATCTCCTGTGAAATTGGAGAGTGAAAGTTATTCAAGCCTTTAGACAAATACAATCTGCCTTGGCAGATTTGGAGTTGTGCAGCGAGTACCTCCCACAGCATAAGGCAGTGCATCTGCAAGGCATGCTGTTCCACAAATACGGCTTGGCACAAACGAAGCCCAAAAACGGTTTGTTGGGGTGAGAGAAGAGCCAGGACACAAGCACATTTGGCACACAAGGAGGGTGCATGACTGATCAAAGCTTCCTGTATCAGGTTTACTTAGATGCAGAGTGGAGTTGCACCTATTTATATCCACATTTATAACAAATTCAGAATACTATTTATAACCACCTATATTAAACTGTGTCCTGCAAAGACTTGTTCCGCCGTTACACTTCTGCCCCCTGTAAACACGAAGTTACATCTTTCGCAATTCAGCAGAGAAATGCAATGTGCAAGAGGAGCACAGAACGGGGAATATTCACTTTTGCACAGTAAGCACCTGCTATTGCATGCTCACTGAGGGGTTTATTGTAATCCAGTGCTACTCTTCCAGCCTCCTCAGGTAAGTTTACGCGGAACCAAGCAAATTGTAAGTTCTGGAGAACAGTCACCGCACAATATTTAGCAGGCTGCAACATGACCTAATCAGTGCCTTAAGAGCAGCCATTTTTAGCTAAAAATGACAATCTGTTCATGCATTAAAGCACCTTGAGGCAAGGATTAGATCTTGGGGCCAACCAAATGCTCTGGTTCAACACAAGGTATGGCAAAGCATTGCTTACCTAATTAAGAATACATAACGTACAGGATGGCCAGAACTTCAACTCTTTGAGCCATTGCATACGTCTAAGTTCCAGCCAAACAGGCCCCTGCATGCCATTGCTAAGTGTGGTGGGACTCCATGGCATTCCTCAAGGCAACACTTGTACTGCAGATCCAGGCTAGAGCACAGCGTTGATACCACCACGGTCTCCATATCTTGCACAGGTATCACTATAAACCCTCTCCCCACAGAAGCGGCTTGAAGAGCTGTCAGTGTGTTCAGAGTGACCAAAGCTGCAAGCCAACTCCGACAGGAGGTGGGATTTTTCAGACTTGCCTAATTTTTTTAGGCAAGGGAAGGAATGAGAAGCCCTAGCAGCTTAGAGGAACTGCCTCCTTCCCAGGCATATTACAAGTAGAATTACAACTTCTAGAAACACTATGAGCAGGTTTCTCTGGGTGCTACAGTGAGTTTTTTTTCTTTTCTCATTGAAAGGGAACTGGTTTTCCAGTTGATTATTAATCAATATCTATGGATTAATCAGTAATGAGCACTCCTTTCTCTCTTTTCTGTTGGGACCTGTTGAAGTTGTCCATCCTTTCAGGTAGTTACAGCACAGCTTCCGGGTGGTCTGGAGTTCAAAGCATCAAGGAGATCCAGAGATTAAGAAATGCACTGGGTTTTGCTGTAATTATAGGCTTCACAACTGCCCAGTCCCCAACACTCTACTGTTAAAGGCTTCCTATAATAAAGACAGAGAAAATAAAACTGTAGAGGGGAGCTACACTAGCACTCCATGTAGAATAAATACAGCAGAATATGCCTTAGAGGCCCAGATACTACAGCTGCAGCATGCAGACCTATAGCAAAGGTCTGCCCACAAGGGACTCTGCAATGGTGACGCTAAGCTTGCTCATGGTCTTGACCTGAAGCCTGTGCTGCTGGCAAGCATGGGAAGGCCCCATCAGCCTCCAAGAGCACAGCTTCTAGAGATGTGCAAGCATAACAGGCAGATTTCATTACTAGGATGAAAGCTGAATGCTACCTTAACCATAATTAAAGCTTATCCATAGTGTCCTGCATGTCCAGCCTTGCACTCAAGCATGAGAACATCAGAACCAGTACAGGGCATTGCCTAAGCTTCACCCATTGCTGCTTTTGTAGCAACCATCCCTTCCAAGACAGCTTCAGTAAGCAAACCTTCCTCTGAGGAGAGCAGAGTGTTGCTTTAGCTTGTTTTTTCCAGGGCAAAT
>NW_010401906.1:24751-31696 GCF_000710305.1 Buceros rhinoceros silvestris
GGTTGAAACAACTCCACAGGCAGCAGCCAGCTCAAGAGGAGGAAACGGGCAGTTTTGTGCGTGCTGCTCCTCCTCAAAGCTCCAGACAGTTTCAACTCAAACTTTGCTGTTGCACCTTCAGATCTTTGCCTTTTCTTGCAGATGTTAGAAAAAAGAAAACTTGGCCCCCGTGTTATTCTTAACGGAGTTTTTGCATTGTGCACTTAATAAAACCAAAGCCCGACTGGAAAGGGGAGGAAAGAGAGCACCTCCAGTCATTTAAATCTCTGCTGTGTTAGCAAAACCCCCTCAAGTTATGAAATCCGTATTTAAGTTCCCCAGCTAATGAACACCAGAAAACAAGTTGAGTCTTAAGGAAACCTTTATTATAATACCATGTTTCTTACTCACCACTTGAGTTTCACAACCAAGGAAAACGAACTTGTTCAGGCTGCTAACCACAACACCAGCTTCACGACTGTATGCTATTTTCTGGGGCAGCCCATTTTAAGGTCTAATATACTAGTACCTAACAGAAAAACATCATGTGCCTTCAAAACTTGAGCAAAAAGTTCAGTTATGAAACTTGCCACCTCTGCATGCTTTCGTCTACCACTGACTTCAGCACCCCACCTAACACCCCAGAGAACATTAATTCAGTCTAAGAGAAATATTTAACATTTTCTCTGTGCATTACTCTGAGGTGACACTGAAACACATTGTATGTTTTTCCAGCTCTTGCGAGGCCCTGGCAAAGCTTTTTGCGGTGAATAATTAACTTCCAGCTGTTTGACAGCTTTGCATGTCATGGAAGCCAGCTCAAAAACTGCAGCTCCAAGTCAGCCCCTCTAGCCTCAACATTGGCTTCTCAGCTCGTTCAGGCATTGGAACCATTTTGCATTGTTTAAACTTGCTTTAAACCAATCAAATCCAGTTTTGGGCAAATCATGAAAGACCCTTTCATTCCAGTTTAAAGGCCTCAAGCACAACCTGGGGGAAAAAAAAAATCTATAAATCTTTATTTCCTCAGACAGCAAAAGCCAAATCCTTCTCAAGTCTTTATCACCATCTACCAAGAACAGGCTGTAAACCAGCACAATTGGACCCTTTCCTCTTTGGGAGCAAATCTAGCTACAACACTTTGGTGAAAACATTTGAGGAAGGCAATAGTTCTGTAGGAATTTTAAAGAAATATATAAAACCTCAGTAGGCAAGTTATTTCAGAACAAGGAAAACACTAACATACCACACACCAGCTCCGACATTTCAGATTCAGGAACTATTCCCCCCTTTCTGAAAGTCTGAAGTTTTGCATCATCTTTAAGCAGAGTGAAATTAAGCGCCCAGAGTTTTGCCACTGTTACTTCCCTTTGTCCAGAGAGTGCCTTGTGCAACCAACGCATCTGCCATGGCACAGCCGCAGCCTCCTCTCCCTGGGAACCAGCGCAGCTCACGCCGCAGCGTGCCCAACGCTGGGGCATACCCGCAACCAGCCCTTGGTAGTGGCAGCATCGGCAGTCCACTTCAGCAATATTTTAACCTAACACTAAGTCTTCCTTAGGACTCAACTGTGGTTTTAATATTGAGGAGAAACAGTTTCATGGAAGTCACGGGAAAGGGAAGGAGAGGGAATAGTACCATCATTCCAGTAATTCTATCTGAAAGATTAACATTATCTTTCCAAGTGCAGAAGGGGTTTTCTGACAGGCCATGGCTAGCTGGTCAGGAGCTGTTTAATATCGCAGTGGCACAGTGAGTCCAGATAAACTAAGCATTTTTCTTTTTAAAAGGACCCCCTTTTTCTTGAACAGCGATTCAGCAGACAACTACTGAACTGTTTTCTCTGAATACTTTAAGAGGACTGAGAAATGAAGGACACCATTATTAACAGATTAAAGGCTGCAGGCATTATGCTACAGCTGAGTAAATTCTGCTAGAGAACTACTACGGGATGAAGTATTTTATTTTCCAAGAGCTTGCATGGTCTTGCAGAGAAGCCTGCAGAGAATGCAGTCACACAAGAACTGTTCAAAGTACCTCAGCAATAACCCATCACACCCACTTTCCGCAGCTATAGAAAGCCCCAGCTGACCACCTCATAAGCCACATGCTCAGAAAAAAGCAGAATGGAAGAAATTATTTTCAATGCTTCACATGCAAAAAGAAGGGCAAAAAGCAGACCTCAGAGGTTGAGTTCTCAAGGACAGGATAGGCTCTCCTTAATCACAACAGAATCACCATCTGAAGACTCTTTAGGGAGATGAAATGCAAACTCTGGCCTTGGTGAGATGGTGGCAGGATCTTTGCTTTTATCTACATGGTACATGCTTGCAGGGCAGAAGATCAGCACTAGCTGATACCAGAAAAAGGCATTAGGAGATCAAGCCATCTCCTGTACGTGAACACGTAGGACACTGCTAGCTGACTCTCCAACAGCTTCCTACAAAATTAGCACATCTGGCTCTTCAGGAGTGTAAGAAGAATATTGAATACACTATCTTTCAGGTTTAAACAAAAAAGTAAGCTGCAACATTTTGAATACTGCTTATTTCACTGTATTGAAATGGTAAGAAACAGGATTACTGGTGGTTATCGAAGAGGCTGGGACAGGCTTACTGTTCTCTCTTACAGTAGAAGGGAAAACAAACCAACAGCGTACACAGACTGAGTCGATACTGCAGAGATTATATAATTCACCACGGATGCAAGGCCAGTGCTGCACACAAGCCATTGTGTCTTGGCACCATGCGCCGCTACGGACACGAGGGTTACACCGGGCCTCAGAGCAGAGCTATGAAACCAGACCCCTGCACACCAGCTCTGCTCTCCTCAATGGGACAATGTTGGCATGAAGTAATGACTGCTCTCACCCACATGCACAAGGCCGAGACTAATCAGGAACGCAGCTCAGATGGGCAGTACCTATCCCAGCAGTCATCCTCCATCGCAGACGCTGTCAGAGGAAACATCATCCTCATGCCTTTATTGCCCTGCCATAAGCTCTCCCCTTTATGAGAGGACTCATAGTTCCCAGACTCAGTTCCCAGAGCAATTTAAACCTGGATAAGCTGACACGTAGGTATGCACGTCCCTCCCCCTTCTCCTGCTCTGCACGGTCCCCACCCCAAACATTACTTGGCACCAAGATAAAAGAATTGTTTACTTCCAGGCGACTCTGCAGTTATTTAAAGCAACAGCTCCTTATGATCCCAGCTTTTTGACTGAACTGTCTTCTTGCTCCCACTAAGCTTAATGAAATCTACTTTCAGCTTGCTTTACTTGGCAGCTGGCACTATGCCTGATCGCGCCTCCTCAACATACAAGTCTTTCAAAGTACAGAGGTAAACATTCAGCAAGACACTCAAAGTTGCAAAAATTGGCAGAAGTACTGAGGAGCAGGAAGCAATAGCCAGAGCTTGACGAAGAATATTAAAAGCAGGGGGAGAAGGAGCAGTACAGAGAAATGAAAGATGTGAGAGAGCCTTAGAAGGTCCTTAGCATGGTGAAGACAGAAGAGAAGGAAGAAGAGAAACCCCCTGCTAACGAGTGGTTGTGTTGCGCAAAAGAAACATCTATTTTGGAGAATTCATGCCCACAGCAGTCTTTGCTTGGAAACACATAGTACCACATGCTCCTCACCAACGCTCTATTTATTAATGGGACTACACTGCTTGGAATCAATCACCCATATTTGTCCAGGGAGACTCTTTGGAGAGGCTGGCTTCCAGATCAGTCACCCAACAGCTAGTGTGGAGAAGGCAGATTTCCACACTAGGAAATGTGGGGAAAATTTTACCAGACAGGCTAGTGGTCCAAAGGGACACATCAAGACCAAATGTAGCTTTACATGATGGGTGTTTCCACACGGACACTGGAGGTGAAGACCAACCTGCACTCTAGTTTAAACAGTGTTAAAAGTTACTATTTGCCAAATGAATCCAACAATTACCAGCCTTTTCTTGCCTCCCTGTGCCCCACACCTCCCTGCCCCCCCTCCTAAGCCTTTAAGGCTTATGTAAATGCTGACAGGCCCTAAATCTTAGACCATTTAGAACATGAAATCATCCTTTGAAACAGCAGCCAACACAGTACGCTTACTAAGGGCACTGGGATGAATGAGATCTGCAGGACAGCTCTCTTCACTGCTGTTTGGTCAGGAGCACTTGCAGGAGTAAAGTATCATCTTTCAACCTAGCAAACAGCATACAAAACCCTCTGAAGAAAGAGTGATCAACATTCCCAAATGAAAACTATCCAGTGAATTTACTCAACAGCTTTCAACAGTTTTGATTTAGTAAGTACACTGCTTACCCTCTTCAAAGGAGATTGAGCTCACAGCTAATATCCCTTGCTCTCATTATACTGGTAGCAGCTAAGTGCTCACTGGGAAAAAAAAAAAGCGAGTTTGAGAAAGCTAATGGTAAAATAATGTAAGTCAGCACAGAATAAGCCAGAAGGCATCTGTCTGCAGAAAGATGACAGGTCACATTTGATACAGCAGGAAACAGTGCTGAGCCTGACCGCTGTTTGCTCACTGGCACACTCAAGACTGGAGGCAAACAAGCGCTGTCATTGTTTTGGGGCCATATGTCCCACACAATGAAACCTCTGCTACCACAGCTGTCACTTTGGATTTTAGTTCATCCTTTCACATTTCAGCAGCCCAGTAAACCAAAAGAGCAAGGGCACTTCACAGACCTGTCTAAGGGTTGGTGCCTACCCCGCAGCTTTCCATAGCACAGAGGTACCCAAACTAGACCAAAAAGAGCAAGGGCAAGGATCAGAAGCTGTGAGGAGCACCAAATGGTCTATCCTGTTTCCCAGCACCTCTCACATGTGTTCACAGACCTCCGTGCAGTGGGCAACCCCAACTCGCTACGGCACCCCCACCATACCCTGCAGGAGTGAGGTCGGGGTCATCAGCCGGACTGTGTGCTGTGGTCAGGTACCTGAATTCCACTGTAACTGTGACGTTAATTTATACTAAACCAGGCAGCCAGGAGAACTGAATGAAGCACATAAAGACAAAGTTGCTGCACATATACATCAAACAGTTCTTCTCAGATTCAAAGAGCTATGAATTCCAGGTACTACAGACTGCAAAGATGATCCAGGCACAGTAGATCCATTCAAGTTTCTTCTCAATAAGGAGCTGGTGGTAGGAAGGGCTTAGTAATCTGCAGAGGCTTACCCAGCCATGGCCAGGGAACATGGGAGAGCAAGTGTCTTTATTAAAGAGACCTTGCATCCTCATTCCTCACCTCGGATGTCAAGTCCACTCACTGCAAAGGAGAGGTGCGCTGTGTTTACACAACATTTCCAAAGCATCAGCTCAGCACAGCCTGCCTTGGGGTTGCTATTCTGTCTCAGTCTTTAACAGAACAGTTTTACAGGTCACATTGTCCTTTTAATATCATAGTAAAGTTTCCACAGATCATGCCTCACACAAAGTTGGAGCAGAGCATAATTATAGGCTTTTGCCATACACTATTTCCTCTAAGCACAGGGAGATTAGCCTTCACCTCCGTGAAATTCCTGCAGAACAAGTTAAGTGGCAGTGCTCAGTATTTAACCTTTCCTTCCCCTTTCACCCATCGATGCAAGTTTACTCTTGAACCTGACCTTGTTAGCCCGAGGCACACTGTTACTGTTTTAGCCCCAAGTCTTTAGCTGTGCTCCCCCAGACTAAGCCCTCAGCAGATCAGGTGATGTGCTTCTCAAGGCTAGAGTTACATGACAAGAGAGACACCAAAGAGAATTATCACAACAGCTTTCTGACCCGCAAAGAATCCTTCTTTACCAGCTGCAGGGAAATTCTTAACACCAAAGGACACTTTCCATGGTTACCACCATACCCAGACACCATACAGCCCGGTTCTATCTTAAATCAAGGTCCACCTTTAAAACAAACCAACTCGTAATGCACTTTTTCCCCACGTGCTGCTGTTTTTCTCCAGTCAAATGTCTTTTTCGGAAGGTCAATATAGATTACAGAGAGGTGCAATTATAAGCACACAGAACAGTACTTTGAAACCCTGCTCAGCCTGCCACAGAGTGGTACCATCTTCTTCAAATGAGCATAATTAAAACTCAAGTTTGCCAACTGATACAGTTTTGTACTTATTAAAGTACTAAGTAAATATTACTTTAGACTCCATTAAATCTTTGGCATTCTATGTGTAAGAGAGGATTAGGCAGGGTTTGATCATATCTGATTTAGCTAATTATTACACTCTGCTGGGTTTATTGCCAGGGTGGTTTGGAGTTTTGGTGTTTATTTGGGGGGTTGGTTTGGTTTTTTTTTATTTTAAAGTTGGCACACCAGAAGGTTTCCACCACACAGAGCTCTGATATAAGCAGTAAAAAATCCATCAGACTAAATGTGATGATTATAAGAAAAGAAGTCTCTGGAAGCAGTTCAGCCAGGACAAACACTGCTGTCAAGTACAGGCACAGTTAAGTCTCTAAACAATGAAGTTGCTTCAAAAGTCAAGCTTGACAGCCCCAGGAAAAGGCACACTGTACTTTTAGACAAGCTTCTGTTAATAATTCTGTCTTCTGTGGCTACCAAAGATCTGCAAAGAAGAGCATGTTGTGCCATACACTTTATCAAAGGGATCTTCCTTCTCACACCCCACTGCGGAGGGGAAAGCCCTCGGCACCGCTGCAGCACAGGCTAGAGGAGATGGTACCCCAGGCACCTTGGAAGATGGGAAAGCCCTGGAGCTTAGCTCCCCTGCTCCGGCAAAGCCAACTCCCACTACTTGCCACTGCATCAGCTTGGAGGAAGTGCTCAGCCTTGTTTGGTTTCACTTGACAGCATATGATGGGCCAGTTAAAGCAGAAGTGAAGACAGTTAGGAAACCCAGATTGTGAAGTCGCTGTTAGCACGGCTACAGCAGTTACAGCAACAGCGGCAGGTGTAGTTTCACAAAACCAGATTTTTAAAAAGACGTGCCACCCTCC
>NW_010401906.1:31919-33991 GCF_000710305.1 Buceros rhinoceros silvestris
ACCCCAGTTGGTGAAGTCGCTGTTAGCCGGGCTCCAGCCGTTACAGCAACAGCGGCAGTTGTAGTTGCACAAAACCTGTTCTTTAACAAGCAGTGCTACCTTCACCACTGCCTCCAGCAGAGTTAGAGCATCCAGTGCCACCACTGGAGGCCAGCAGAGAAGACCCATCCCAAAGCAGTTTGGCAAAAGGCAGTATGACCAGCTCTTAGCTCTAAAGTCTGAGCTCAGCCTACAGCACTAGACCTCTTCAGCCTCACACAAGGAATATCCTGCACTTGGCAAAACAAGTGAGGCTGATCACTGCTATCTTGCTTCATCTTGGCCATGCTGTGTTGAAAGCCCATAATGTTTGCCAAGGTTGACTGGAGAGTGTTGGCTCCCAGCAGGAGCACAGGGCAGGGCTGGCCCAAGCACAGTGTGCCACCAAAGCCCTGTGAGCAGAAGGAAGAGCATCAGTGTGGGAAGAGGTGAGAGCAGTGACTCAGACAACCGCAGCAATAGAAAAAGATAACTCAAGTCCAGAGGGGAAGAAAAGGAAGGATGGAACAGAGAAAGGGAAGGACTAAAACAAGGACAAAGAATAAAAGCAACAGCAGCAACCAGCTCAGCCCAGTAACTGTGCTAGGACATGGCAAGGAGGAGCCATGCAAATGAAATAAGCAGTTTGACAGAAGCTGCCTTCTCCAAGAAGTCCCTGTCCTGTTTGTCTACAGTTCATCTGGGAGGTTTCAATGTGCCCTCGAGCCTGTAACTCATCATGCAGGAAAATCAGGACAACTAGAGCCACTCTGACATAAATCCCTCAGCAGAAAGCTTAAGGACAGCATGAGAAAGGAGGGAGCTACTCTTTGAGCAGACCCAGCAAAGAGCAGATGGCTCATTTCAAGAGGTAGCTTCTAGCAAGATTAAGATGCTGTAGGACTCCCAGCAGCCAGGGTGGCTGAGGGAGCAGAAGCACATACACCACCCTGTCAAGAACCAGTTCAGCAGTGGCCTACCCAGGCGAGCAGTGCTAAAGGAGCTCCTCCGAGAGCCACAGGATTAGGCAGGCACACAGTGAACTAGGCTTGGGGCAGGGATGCTCCTGTCAGCTCAGCAAAATGAACTGTCCCAGTGACAGCCAGAGCTCAATAACATTTATCAGCAGAAGATTTGATTACATAAGAAAGCTCTGCCTCAGAAAAGCCAGAGCCCATCAGATTGTGTATTTTAAATTCCTAAAGTGGAGTACAGACACACAGCTCATTAAGATTGCACACAATGAACTTCCAGAGGCACCTAGTCTTTTTTGTCTCACCAGAGCCCTCTACCACTAACAGAAATCCTTTCCACCCTTTCTAAGAGCAGTGCTGCAAGGATGCAATTATTTTTTCAAACCAGTCAAAGCTTCAAGACTCACTATTAATTTTCACTGTTGTACTTCCCTCCAGAAGATGTGGCTTCCCAAAGCAGCACCGCATGGCAGAATACCCTCACACCCAATGAGATGGGTGACAACGCAACAGCCGAGGGCTGGAGGGAGCCACCAAAGCCAGCTCACCCTGCCCCACCACAGCCAGGGCACCCACACGTGCTGTTACCAGAAGGCAGTTATACAGCTCTCAGCCCAGGGGTGTTTCCCAGGAAACACTAGTCTGAAATACAGCCAAATCTCATTCTTCATTTGAGAGATGGGCAGTAGGGGGGGGAAAAAAACCCAAACCCACTGCTGGCAAGTAAGAGGCTTCCTATAGCGAGAGAGGGAAGCTCTGTCATCAGCCTCTGCAAACAACCCTTAAAGGGCTTTAGCCGCTTGCACTGGAACTGACATTGTGCTCATGAAAAATCACGTACAGGAAAGTCTCATACTCCACCTATTTCCAAACTAGTTGGTGCAGGGCATGGGGAAAAATGGTGTCCAAGCACGGACAGCCTATTTCAGGGCCCAAATCAACTCCACAGATTTAAAAAACAAAACAAAAAAAAACACACCAAAAAAACCCAGCATCCATCAACTTGGGGCAGATGCCTGGTCATGCCAGAAACCCCAACAACTGGAGCCACTGCTACCACTTCACAGCCTGCACCAACCC
>NW_010401907.1:0-2281 GCF_000710305.1 Buceros rhinoceros silvestris
ACGTGCCCCTTGCCTCAGCAATGAATCCGGCTCCAGGACCCGTCTCGGTCTGCCCCTCAGTCACACCGCAGCGCAGGGCCCCCGCTCTCGCTCTGCCGGAGCTCCTGCAGTCTGCTGAAGCCCGGGCTGTGACACGATCTGGTCTAAAAACCCCCCTTTAAAGAGGGGGTCAGCCTGGCAAGACGTTGCCACACGCACGCAAGTGGGGAGCTGGTTGTGAGGCTGGGGAAGTGATGCAGGCCAGGCACGATGCTCTCCATGCCGGAGCTTTGGGCACAGGCGTTGATGTGGCTGAGCTGTGCCAGCCCTGAGAGCTACCTAGGCCACAGAGTGCAGAAGGCCTTTGCCTAAATCTCAATGCTTGGAATAATTTTCAGATGCAGTGCCAGCAAGACTTCTGCAAGGTGCCTTATACCTGCAGCCTGCAGGGCTGCAGTGGGCGCTGCCCTGGAGCAAGCCCTCACTCCCTGCAGCAGGGCATGAGGTTGGCTTGAAATGTTTGCAATGCTGCAGCCATGCATGATCTAACACCCCAAAGCAGGCAGAGCAAAGCCAGAAGAGGTAGCACACAGCAGAGAGCACCTTTCAAAGGGCTTGCCCTCAGATTCAAAAGAGGGATGATTTCCAAACCTGCACTCATCCACTGTGCCCCTTCCCCTGCAATTCCCTTAGTTCCTACCAATGCTAAGGATAATGCATCTCTCAGCAAAGCTTGATACTGATCCTCCAAATCCTAAAAACCTTCATGAGCAGTTATTGTGGCTCATGCTCTATTTATAACAGTGCCTGTATTGCCTCTGCCACCAGAATCCTGATTTCTGTCCAGCTTGATGCCATTAAGATGTTTCCCCAGCTCCAGCACTCCAGATAGAAAGCAGCTGGCCTGCCAGGTTCTGCCTTCAAGCTTGGATTGGTCCTTTAAAAAATGGCGAGGAGAGCCCGTTTGTTTTGCAGGAGATTTGTTGTCCAGCTTCCAAGACACTGGGGTAGCTGTGAGGAGGAGCAGAGCGCAGATGGGTGGAGGCTGCGGTGGCACATCACGTGCTGCAGGCACAGAGGCTCTGCACTTTGCGAGGCTTTTGCTGGCTTATGCTATGGGGGACAGGCTCCAGTTGTTCATTTTGTTTGCAGCAGGAGTGTGGTCAGTCACCTGACAAGGCAAAGCAGGAAACGAAGGACCTGCTGCTGTGGGGACCCTGCACCCACTTACTCTGGAAATTGGATGAGCAAAGCAGAGACCCAGCAGGGACAGAACAGAGGCTCATGGAGCTCAGTCTTCATCCTGCTGGGATGCCCGTGAATGATCTCAGTTCTCGCCTTCAGACCCACGCACGAAACACATCAGCGTGACTCTGAGTGGGTGAGTTGCCCCAGAAGCTGTGCTCCCCTGGGGATGGACAGACACATGCTCTAGAAGGAGGCTAACGAAGCTGCAGCATGAATCTGGAGAAATGATGGATGGACTCTAGGCTTGTCTGGATGACTCTGACCATCTGTAGGACACCCCATAAAGCCTCCCCATCACTCTGTCCTCTGTGCCACTGCCCAGGGAGCGCTGCATGCACTTGCACCATTACGAAACAGCTTTAGAACAGTGACATTAACTTGGATGAAATGATGTATCAACAGCCCTGTGTCTGGCAAGGCTTTCCTACACTGTGGAGCCAGAAAAGGTCTGCTGAGGACCTTCCTTTTGCTGCTGGTTTTAGACAGAAAATCCCCAAATAGAGTAGGAACAGGTAGCCACGCTTGAATCTTTGGTTTGACAAGCCTAGTGGCTCTACTGACTTCCTCCTTTGCTGGAGCTTTATATTGAGCTGGGAGAACTGAGGTCTCAGCATCTCCTTGTTCATCCCTGCATCAGGAATAGCAAGTGCCTTTAGTAAAGCTGAGGCTGTTCAACCCCAAAATGTCCACTGAAGTGACAGCTCTTACTGACACAGCCCGTGCTGACCTTCCTTTGAGCAGCAGCAGCATCCTTGGGACACAGACAGGCGGCTGCCCAGCTGGCTGTTCTTGCTATGCAGGGCTGATGTATGGTTCGGTCTGAGCACGTTGCTGCAGACAGATACCCTCCTTGCTTCAGCCCTTTGGCTTTCATGCCTGTGTCTGCAATGTCGAAAGAAAAAACTGCTGGAGAGCATCTGAATTTGAAGGGGGAAAGGGATAAAATCAGGTTCAGTGGAACTAAGTCTAAGACCTGTGCATCAGCGTTAGTGGAACGATGTGCTAGCGAGCACCTTAGGTCCACCACACCAGTGGAGATAGAGGGCAGTGAGTA
>NW_010401908.1:0-15813 GCF_000710305.1 Buceros rhinoceros silvestris
TCCCATCCCGCTCCGGCCGGCCCCGGCAGCGCCGGGCTGTGCCATGGGCACCGCTTCTCATCGAGCTGGACCTTCCGGGACCGGCGTTCCGCCGCTGCTGCCTCTGAGCTGCCTGCTTCACCGTTAACCCTGCGGGATGTTCCGAGGCATCGTGGTGGATCCCAGTGACAGCCCGGGGGCTCCCGGCCAGGCCATAAGCACTAATTGCTTCGGTAAGAGCCGCAGGGCTCTGGAATAAAGTTACTTGCAGAACTCTCAAACCGTCTTTGAGTTTCCAAACCCAACCTTAGCTTAAGGGAAGGGAAAAAACAGTCCCGTTATTAAACCCAAACTGTTTCTTACAGCTGATTGTAACAACATGTCTGTTTTTTTCCTGTGCACTGAAAGCCTGGGATGGGGAGGAGTGAGCAAAAAGCCCTGGAATAACAGGGCTGATGGTAGCTAACATATGTGCGTTATTTCATTTTTCGTTCAGGTTTTTATTTTCTTTCCCTGCTCTCTCTCCTTCCCCACAGTATCTCTGCATTGATTTTTCACTCTGCCTGCTTATAAATGTTTATAAAGTATTTAGGGAGCCTAGGGAAGAAAAAATCTCCAAGTACTTACTGGAGGAAGAACTTAAACCCTGGGCTGCTATATTCTTGCTGACTCTGGGCAGTTATTCTGTGCCATGCAGAGTCCTGCTCCCAGGATGTGGTGCTGCCTGGGTGGGGATGATTAAGGCAGGCAAAATCTTAGGGCAGCCCATCTACAGGCACCATGGTGCAGGAGGACTTGAAACAGCATTTGAATTTACAGCTTGAGCAAAACCAATATGCCGGTAGATTATAAAGGAAAACAAGTACATATCATTCCACATTTACTGTGCTTTGGGCAATGAACTTATTTTCACATGAAATACTAAATGACCTCCATGTCTTCCTTCACACCCAGTGAGCGAAGTCTCCTTGATAAAATAGGAGTGAAGATGTTATTAAGGCAATAAATACATTTATTGGTACTAACATGCTGCTCGTGAGAGAAATGAAACCAATCAGGGTCTTCCTTTAAACAGGGGAGATGCAGGAATTCACATCCCCCTGTTTCTGGTACCTGCAGCGTTAGTGCAGCAGCAGTCCTACCTTCTCACTAGCATTGTTCTCCCTCCGCCACACTGCTGAGCGTTTCTAATTCCGCACTCCCTTAGGCAACCTTACAGCACCCATCTCCTAAATGAGGATAGAAAACTGCTTATGCAAAGGTGGAAATCACCGCTGCCTTGCACTGGTGCAGGAGGTTCCACGAAGTGCTGGAGGAGCTCGGCTCAATCTGCTTTGGATCAGACACTAATTTCAGTGTAAGCCTTTAGCATTGCTGAAGGATTAAACATTCACTGTTGAAAAAGTGCTGAGGCATGAGGGGGAGGGAAGTTATTTTTTAAATTTTGTATCCCTGTTTCCCTCTCATCATCCTTCTAAAATATACCAAATGTGGCACCTTTGAAACCACTGAGGCACGGCCGATGCTCTGTTTCCCCACCCCTTTTCACACAGCTTCATCCAATTCCTCCTCCAGTAGCCCGACAGCTAATGAGGGGATCCCGCCTTTCGCTCCTGCTTGGAGCTGCTGCCCTGCAGTACTGCCCTGGCACAGGCTTACCTGGGCCCTCCTGGTTCTGGAGTGCCATGGGGTAGAAATCAGGAAGACAGCTAGGCACCCATGTTGGAGCTAGGTGGGGTGAAGGGCTGCAGTTGAGACGGCCAGAGCCCAAGTTGTGCCTGCTCCACTAAGCCTGTCTGCAGTGTGGTTCCTTGCCAGAGACACACAGCGCTACCGGAGCTGGGTAAGTTGTAACTAAGAGGCAAAGTGCCATCGGTGTGTTTTGAACCTGGGCCGCTGTAGTATTTCAAGGGAGTTGGGGGTGTCTTAACAAGGCGGGAAGCTAGAGCAACGTCTACAGCAATTTCCTTCTGTTGCTGCAATGTTGAATGTTCCTTTCTTTTATTATTCTTGAGGGCTTAATTTTAGTGAAGTGCTGTTTGTTTAAGTTCTGCTGGTCCCTTCTCTTGAACGATCTAAAGTTCTAGTCTTTAGCTCGGATGCTGAAGGTGCCCAGCTAATTTTACAGCTCCAGCTGGGGGCTGACAGGGAAGTCACGACTCTGGAACCACGGTGGGTGATTGTGTGTTACGGATTTGCTTGCTGCTGTTCCATGGGGGAAATTAGCAGAGTTATAAAGTAGTTTTCCAAAGGAAACACTTTTTCTGCTGCAGTTGAAATGTTTTGCAGGAAGGTGTCTATTTCAAAGATGTTTTCACAGAAAAGTTTGGAAAAGAATGTTTGTTTTGACTCCCTTGTTTTGTTTGCATTGTTTTTTTTAATGCCTCAGTAAAGTGGTTGCTTGTTTCTAAACAGAGGAGCGTTTGTTTGGACTCCCTTGGTTTTTTTTGCGTTGTTTTTTTTAATGGCTCAGTAAAGTGGTTGCTTGTTTCTAAACAGAAGCATTTTGAGATTTCTGTTCTGCAGAATGTCTTGAGGTTTTAACTTTTTATTTTAATTCTGAGCTGCAGCAACCTTTGAAGCGTCAGGATACCCTTTAGGTTTACAATTCACCCAGCACCAGGTAGTGTACAACATCTTTCTGTGGAAGCTCTGTTTGTAATGGCTTCTGCTCTCATCTCTGTGGGTCCTTAGCTTGGCCCTTGGTGTGAGAATCTTTGCTAGCGTGCCTATACGTCCTGGTTTAGTTAGGACAGAACTATAGAAAAGGTCTTCTGATCTGAGAATTGCCTGGTTTTGGTTATTTATGCAATTAAGGGGTTTGCTTGCGAGAGAACGAGTCTTATCAAACACAACACTCAAAGAATTGTGCTACGCTGAGCTTTTAAAATGTATTTGAGACTGAATGGTTTGGTTTGGTTCTTAACAAAAAAGATTTAAGCTGTCTCAGAACTGCAGCACGGGTAGGGCCTGCACTGCCCCCTAGGGCAGTGAGAATCAGAAATGCTGGGGGAGGAGGGAGTTATCGGACTTCCATAGCATGAAGAGCTTCGTCCAAGATGAAGCAGCAGGAGAAGGCATCGTGTACCCAGGGCGAGAGTTTGTACTTTGAATGGATGAGGCTGGTTCTTTCCCCATTGGTATCTCAGAGAGGAGACATCTGCATGGGCATGGACTGAACCTGGTGGGGGTTACGTTCAGTTCAGGGTATTTTCCTGGGCTGCGTTGCTATTTTTTCATAGCATCAGGTTACTGCCACTGTGGAGTAGTCTCTCTTTTCATGCACGCCTTAAAACAGCAGAAATGACAAGTACCAGTATTCCAGTGGATGCGACTGGGAAAGCCATGCTGGCAGGGAGGCAGAGAAGGGGCTGCTGTCCCAGGCCACCAGTTCATGGCAGCCAGGACTTCCCTAGGGCTGCTTTCCATGTTGCTGGTCCCAAAGGCCAAGACTCGGTACCTCTGAGGTCCCAGGTGTTCCTTAGACTTTCATATCTTTGCTGTATTCTGATAAACCGGTAAAGCTCAGAATTATTTTGATTTAGACAACCCAAAACTTGAAAACAACTAGACTTACACAGTCAATAAAAACCCCCTGTCTCTTCAGCATTGTGGTGACAAGACTCTGAAGGAAGACACAGAGAGAACCTCTCCACTAATATTAAACTGATTTGGCCATTTTTATTCTATAAAGGAGGCTGGTTATGAGATTTAAAAAGACTCATATATCATGCTGCCTCATTAATTTTCCATTTGGGCTCAGCTGTCAGAGGATACCATATTAAACTGCTGCCTGGAGTAGTCTTCGGTGGCAGAGAAATGATGTTTGATACCCTTTGCATTTCACACAGTCCGTATAAAAGGTCTCCTTGATTTGCCATCCCTATTATTTTCTGTCAGAGAACCCTACACGGCCTCTCCAAAATAATATCACCTCTCCAAAACTCTGAAAGTCTATTTGTGGTTTCCGTGGTAACAAAATGACCCATAATATTCTTTGACTACTTCAGTAAATGAAGGACATAACTGGGCCTTTGAAGAATAATAGATTTTTTTCTTAAGAAAAGACATACTTGTGAGCTTAAAAAAGAGGGGGAGAAGAATGAAAAAGATATTAAGGGAAGAGATTTGGCTTGTAACTCAAAGGGCTTTGTGTCAGCAAGTACAGCAGACAGCACTTGTTGAAAAATAGACCTTGAGCCATCTGGTACCAAAACAGAAGTGGGATATAGCCCTTGCAATGACTGAGATGAAGGAGCTTTTGCTGTAACTCATTTTTACAATAGCTGTGCTACTTAATTCTGAATTCAGTGACACGCAGGGCCAGGCGCTGCAGGTGCAAGTGTGTGGTTAAAACATTTTCTTCCAGGAGCTGTCAAAAGCCTGCTCTGTGCTGTGTAGGAGGGAGGATGGGATTTTCCAGCAGAGCTGGCCTGGGGGAGCGGTGGGTGGGAAGGAAGCAGGGAGGCTTTTCTCAGGGTATTTGTAGGCTTTGTGGAAAAGCCAGGTTTCCAGCTGCAGCACTGTTAGTGATCTGTCCTCACGGCAGGGCCCGTGCTGCGTGCACTGAGGAAGGTGCTGGGCAGGGCGCGTGCTGTCTGGAGCCAGTGCTTGCTTAGCTGCTGTTTCTGCCTGCCGCGGTGGGACTGTCCGGGCTGTTTGGCCTGCAACCTCTCTAGGGCAGAAAGCATCCCTTCCTGTGTGATGAACCCTTGTCTCTTGGCTGCTGTGCATAAAAGCAGTAAGAGATCTGTGAACTGCTTAGTCTTGTGAGAGCTACTACCCCAAGAGCATTCACAGCATGCTCTGGAAACAGGTTTTTAAACAAAACCACATCTTACAGGTGAAGAAGCTGTCAGAAAGCAGATAACACTCAGAGGAGCACTGCAGGATCTCTGCGGTACATTGGTGAGGAGAATGCAGGGCTGCTTGTTCCTTCCCTAGGGTACTTTGGGATAATGCCCTTTCCTTAGATGAACTATAATTTGGTTTTCTTTAGAACACGTTTAGTTTTCTTTAGCCTGTCCAGTGATGCCATCTGTGATGGTAAGCTACTGGTCTCATCTTGTGCTGGGTCAGAACTGGGTTGTCATTAGGTCAGAAATATGGAGAAAGAACGATGAAAATGCCTCAGAATAATAAATGTGAGATTCCTGGGTTGCAGGAGCAGGCACTTTCAGGTGGTTCAGGTTAGCCTGGGTAGGCAAAATCCAAACATCTGAGTTATCTGAGCGTTGGGGGGGGCTGTTACTGCAGAGCAGGAAAACTCAAAACATTCCCAGGAGCCTTTCAGGAATTCCTGCTTCTGGAGTTGTCAAGCTTTTCTTGTGGTATTTCTGGCCTCTTGGGTGTATTCTAGGACTTCACCTCCCAGTCCTGGAACAAACAGGGAAGTACAAAGATGACTAAAACTTGAAATTTAATTCCAGAGTGCCCTGGTGGTTTGCAGATGTCCCTGAAATGACTTTAACAGCTCTTCCCCTCGAGTACGCTGGTGCTGCAAGAAGGGACCACAATCTGGTGCTGTTCTTACTCACTATTTACCTCTTGTTTTGGTGTTTTTCTAGGTTGGATTTTTTTTTTTTTTTGGCCTGAAAAAATTTAACAACATTTAAACAAACAAACCATTTGCATGACTGGCTGCTTGCTTAATACAGGACTGTAACTGAGACAACTTAAATAATATAAACAGAGACAGAAATGAGGGCAAGATTATTAAAAAAGTAAAAACAGTCCAAAACCACATTCACCACCAACCTTGACAATCTGAGGCAAAATCTTGCTTGGTTCCTCTGTTCCTTGCATGTGCGTGCCTTTGGCAGGGATGATTAAAGTCTCTGCTGCTTCCCCTCTAATGTGAACAAAGCCCTTTAGAGGCCCATTCTAGTTTCCTCTCAGCATCGTATTTAGCTTCCTCTGGGACTGACCTTTTGCTGCCCACAGCCCACCTTCATCCTGTTAGAGGGCCTGCAGAGAGTTACTAAGTTAAACATCATAAATCCCACTATAAATGATTACACAGAGCTTTTCACTAACAATCTTCTGTGGGGATATCAAGCTTGATAGAAGCATAAATCATTTAAGGAACATCTGCCTAATGAGGGGCAACCTGGAACTGCTTCCCTGAGCCTGAGTGTGCCAAGGGAAGAAAAACGTAGGCATTCGGACTACTTCAGCTAGTGCCTGCTGGATGCAAGTGGTTGGTTTCTGTTGTCACAACTATGCCCTGCTGGACACGTGGGACATGCCCACATTCCTTGACAGTGATATTTGCTTTACCTGCAGCCCATGGCACCAAGAATGGGTGACAGAAGCTTAATTTAGTGTGAGTGGTTGTAAAGAAAGTCTAATAATGTGTCTAGACAAAAAGTTCTACGTAGGCGGATGAGGCAGAAGAAGAAACCTAAGCAGGTGGTTTAGAGGCAAACTGAGCAAAGATGTGCTGTGGTCTGGGAGCTCTGGTTTATGAAGTGGAAACAGAACTGGGGAGGCTGAGTTAGGGGGTGGATAGAGAATGCATCTGGGCTTAGCTTGACAAGTGCTTGAACCATCAAGGCAGGACGTGTATCATCTGTTCATGGAAATACAGGAGGGTGTTGAACGTAAGGCTAATAGTCAATGCAGTGATTGCATTTTTGGGGGGAAAGAACAAAGAGAATTTGAAGGAGGGAGCCTGATAAACTTAATCAAACTGTGACTGGTAGATTGGAAATTGCTGATATATGCAAAGTGTTTGTAAGAGATACTGGCATGTTCCCTAGGACCCCTCAAGCCTGAATCAGGACTAACAAGTCTGTTTACAGAAACAGGCAGAAATCAAACCCAGCACTTGAAAAGCCCTTGTCCTTTCATCAGGTGGGCTGGGAAGAGTTTGGGTTTCCCATTGTCAGTCATGGTTCAGCTAACCTGTGACTTTGACCATCTGGAAGACTGTCACACTGATGATGGAAGGATTAGTGGGTGAGGACCAAATGGAAGCTTTTCCATTTAAGATTGTTGGATCACCAGGAAAAGTGTAAATAAGCAGCAATATCCTTGGAATGCATCTGATTCGCCCTGGGAGTGCAAATTTGACTGCCAGATGCTCACAGCCAGTCTTGGTATTATGGTTTGAAGTTGCTGCTCCCTGATGATAGATTTAACAGAGATGACTAGCAATAGGAGCACGATAATTTCAAACTCAGGTTCTTGTCACAGCAGAACTGGCCATGAGATTTCAGGAAACTCGTTGCCTCCCTGCAAAAACTTGCTGGATGTGCGAGTTGTCTGTCGCCTTATGGTGGGGTCGTTGCTGGGCGTTACTTCTCTCCCTGACCTGCGGAGACAGTGCCTTGGATCTTACTGCTGTGATTAGAACTAAGACAGGGAGGTCAGGAATTGTTCAGTCTTTTCCTTGTGCTGTTGAGGATGAAGTCAATAGGAATCAATATTATTGACAGCTGTTTTCATTCAAAAATCAAGATTCATTAAGGTGAATCTACGGTCAATAGAAGCTCTCAAGGGGGAGGAGACTAATAAATCATGACACTGAATAGAACAATATTTGTAACGCAGCTAATTTTGGATATTGAGCGTTATTTGATCTAGTGGGTTTTGTGTTTGGTTGTCCTGTTAACTAGATTGGTAGGTTGTAACATTTAAAAAGACTTTTAGTCCTACTCCAGTTACGTACTTTCAACAACAGTGGATTGAATTTCACCTAGATGTAAAGAAATTGTAGAGCAATTTAAGTTGGAAGGGATCTTTACCTGGTCCAGCCTCTGCTTGGAGCTTGGCCAGCTTTCAATGAGAACTCAATATTCTTCTGTGTTGTGATGATCCCAGCCTTGGGCTCTTTGCAGAGATTGAACCAAACAGCAACCCTTTCCCAAGGAGCTTTCTCATCGCTCCTCGGGCCTAAAGAAGCAACCAAGACAACGTGTGTGAGTAAAGTATAAGGACAGCTTTTAAATGAATCTGGCTTTGATTAGTCGTTGCTTTTTAACTTTGGAGATGGAATGAGCATCTGCAAATAAAATGATGGAGCTGGATAACGGGTGCTTTTGAAGGAAATATGTGACAACAAAGTTTATTTGTTCTGTGCCTAGGGCAGGTAAAGTCTGCTGCTTGGGTAGTGTGGGACTATGGAGTACCTCATAAATATATGAGGAAACATCACACAGTATGTTACGGGATGTTAACACAGTGGTGGACTGTCTAGCTTCCTGCTGGAGGACGGTGTAGGTAGCTCTGCCTTTTGGGGCAATAGAAGTCAGCATGTTCAGTGTTTGCCGAGTGCTTGAGAAAATTTGAAGAAACCTCATATTCAAGAAGTGCTAGGAACCCTCTTTTGAAAATCAGGCCACCTAAACACGTTGCAAGTGAGACAACCTAAAGCTGACTAGCCTATAAAAAGGTTGCTCACACTTAGATCAAAGGTAACTCTCTACACCTCTTCATGAGGGGGCCTAAGGACATGGCTGTAAAGCACAGGTTGCTGTGGGAAGTTTTATCTATTTTTAAATGATCCAGCTTGGATCCTAAAAGCAGTGTAGCTGAACTTGCACAGTAAGGCTAATTAGTCTTGGTTGGTGTGCTTGCCTGGGTGGAGCCTTTTCTCTGCTTAAAACATAATTGGGTGTGACTGAGTCCTCTTTGTGGTGTTACTTGGCGCTATGTAAGCGTTGACAAGTAGGACAGGTTTACAGGAGGTAAGATGATGTATTTTGGGGAAGAGGGCACAAGCAGAGATGGAGGCGGAAGTGCTTGAAGTACAATCCTTGACAAGTGTGCGTCCTTTATAGCATCTTCTTCATTGGACAAGACAACATGAACTCGATGGTAATCTCACTGAAGATTTCTTTCGGGCAGAGTTTCCTCTGTTCCTACATGTGAGTACATGGCCTTGATCAATGTGGCTGCGTTCTGTGGCTGAAAACAGTTCCTCCTCTCAGCCCAAAGCAGGGTAATTTGGTTAGGTTGTCAGCTGGTCTAAATAGCTGTTGCTCCTCTTGGAGCCAGTGGAATTGTGCCAGATTGTACCAGCTGAGAATGTGACCGTCATTTTTACTGAGCTACACTTCTAACCCTCACTATGCTCTTAAATTCCGGAGCTGAAGCCAGCCCTCATGATAGCTGCAGGACAGGATTTTCAGAAGCATCCAGCCTTAGCCTAACACCGCTCCGTCAGCAGTCAAGGGATGCTTGTTGTGTTACTGCATCCAGCCCCAGAGTCAAATGGCTGGATTCAATTAGGCTGCCGCTGTAAGGGTGAGCATCTCGTCCTCCACTGAAGCGTATCGGCTTCACTCTGCTGCAATCAGCAAGGCTGGGCTGCTTCACAGCTGCCTGAGGATCAGGCCTGGCTCCCGCTTGTTGTTGTATTGACAAAAGAAGGTTGCAAAATGGTAGTAAAAGCCACGTTCCCCACCTGGAAATACTGCGTTCTGGTTTGGCATCTTCTGGGATCTTGAAGTAAGGCAGAGCTAAAGGAGTAAAGCATTGCACCCTGGGTGGTTTCCGGATGACCTGGCGGGTGTCAGCATGGCCTTGCCATGTGTCTTCTGTGTGCACGTGGCAGCCATTTGGCCCTTTCCTTCTAAACAGCGTTTCAGCCCTGCTGCAGATGGTCGACTACCCACTGCTGCTTTGTGCTCGTGCAAAGGAAAACTGCAGGCTGCCTTGCGGCTGAGAGGAATGCTCCCTCAAACCAGATACTGCTCTTCAAGAAGGGCAGTTACTGGTTCACTTTCTTTTTGCTTTTTTTTTGGCTGGGGGATATTTAGGGTTTGGGCATGTTATTGCCAGTCACTCAAAGCAGGAAGGCGGAAGAAGGGCTGGCCGCCTGGTTGGCTCTCGCTAAGGCGCTTGCTGCAGGATTGCCAAGTCAAGCAGGGATTTCAGAGGAGGAAATCATTATCTGCACACTTCTTTCTCAAACCTGCCTCCTACTTTAACATTAGAGAGCATCTAAAAGTAGCTGCCAGAGCAGCTGCAGTGCCAAGTACAGCACTCCGCAGCGGGGTCTTCCTCCCAGAGCAAGCTGGAGCCTGTGGTGGGAATTGAGGCCAGAGATAAGGTGCTTGTGTTGACTGACTTGCCATGAATCTGCCAGCTGGCTAAATAAAAATGACTCAATCGCCAGCCTGTGCCTAACCCTTGTCTTCCCTCCTACCTAAAGCATTACGTGGCTCTTACCTTTTCCCCCGCCATCTGCTGTTTGGAGAGCCGGAGGTGCCAATGCAGGACTCACTCGCCAGCCTGTGCCTAACCCTTGTCTTCCCTCCTACCTAAAGCATTACGTGGCTCTTACCTTTTCCCCCGCCATCTGCTGTTTGGAGAGCCGGAGGTGCCAATGCAGCTTTGCCTTTGGCTCAGCGCCGTGAGATTTGTGTCTGAAAGAGGGTGGCAACTTGCCAGCCCCTGTCATGCCACTTGCAGTGTGAAATCAGGGTGGATAAATTCCACCTACTTCAGAACAAAATGGGAGCAGTTCCTCTTCATCCAGGGAGGGCTGCTGGTGCCTGAAAGCACCATCAGGCTCCAAACAGTTAGTGGAAAACTTAGCATGCGGTTGTACGTAACACACACTCGTTCCTCAGATACAGGAGAGTGTGTGTGTGTGTGCGTAACTGGGAATCCCGGCATGCGTGTCTGTGAATAAACCCAGAACTGCTCTGCTTCACGAGCTGACTTTTGCAGACCTTTGCAGGTCTGTTTTCTTGATAATTTTGTGAATTCTGGGATTTTGTGTTTGTTTTGTTACTATGTGCTTCAGATTAGGGACTAATACTTGCTAATTCTATACGAACTGGGGCAATATGAGAGAGCATGTTAAGCCCTGGGATAAGGAATACATTAAAGATGTTTTTTCTCTCCAAACCCTCTGACCTGGGGTTGGATCTTGAAGCAAGTCAGATCAAGGTCACTGCTTTAGCTGTTAAGCTTTGTGTTCCTTACTCCAGCAGTTCAGATCATTTTGGTCTACAACGCGCCCAGCCTTGTTCCACCACCGTTTGAATCCATGGGACGTCTGTTGTGAGTCAGGTGTGTTTGGTTTCGGGCCCTGCTTTCACTCAAATAGGGTTCAGTAGCTCTAGAAAAGGGCCAGGGGTCTTCTCCTGGGCAAGAGTTAACTGAAGAGAATATGACCGAGGGTGGTAAAATCCTGAGTGAAACAGGAAAACCGAATAGGGAGCAACCATGCATTTCTCTTCCAGGATGTGGCTTACGGGGCACCAAATGGAACTATCAGATGGCAAATCTGACTCAAACAGGACATCCTCCCTCACACAGCGCGCTGTCAGGCTGTGGCCTGCCTTGCCACTAGGTGTTGTAGATGTTGAGTTTTTATGTGGCTCAAAAGCAATTGGATGAATTCAAGGAAGAAATGTCCATTGAGGGCTATTAAACATAAAAGCTTTCATCAGCTGTGGCCACGGTGTGGGCTCACAGCACAGGCACACGGTTAACAAGTTCCAGCGAAAGGGGCTTTGGGGACTGTGCTGATCATCTCAGCTAGCTTGATCAGGTATCCGTCAGACCACTGAGAAATGTTTCCAGTGCTAACCTACGTACTGCATCAGTGACCCACTGCTTCTGCTCCCCTTGCAGTCTGCATAAAGGTCAAAGATAATGATTAAAATTAAATAAATAACCCAAGAAAGCCTCTCTGCTTCCCTCTCAGGTCATTCAGGCTTGAAATAAATCATCTTTCTATTTCTGAAGGCACAGATGACTTAAGCCAAATTGCATTTGGAGCAGTTATCCTCACATTTATTTATGCTGTCGTGTCTTGTGCTAACACTTTGTGAAATATTTATTTGCTGCTGCTCTCCTGCAGCTTAGCTCTGGATTCATGAGGCTGTCACATTGTGTCTCAATTCTGTGCAGCTGCATTACGTCAAGGAAGGAGAAAATGACGACTCCAGCCTGTGTTGTACGTTATAACAATATATTGCACATCACTGTAGGAAATGCCATTCAACACGTGGACGTTTTATTTGCGTGTGTCAGGCACTTGGGTTATGTCAGAGCAGCGAAATGTACCTGTGCTTACAAAACCTTATTGTCTGATGGATGGTTCAGTATTTGCTTCCCAAGCCTGCCCTTGTGCTTGCTCTACAAGTCCTATGTCACTTGCATGAAAGTTTGAGAGGAGATGGGCATATCCTAAATGACACCAACACAGGATTTAGTGGTTTGAGGGATGCGTTAATAACAAATTTCAGATTCTCTCGTAAGAAATGCTCTAAGAATCTATATCTTCTATTTGGGGCTGAAAGTGTGCGGCTAGAGTCAACCCCGTAAACACCTGAAATGGCTTCTCCAGGCACGGTGCCAGCTTCCCTTACCTCACCGGAAGGAAAAGGAGCTGTGGCAGTGCTCTCCACAGCTCCTCTGCTGCTTGGGAGCCAGCAATGATGCAATCTCTGAGCTGGGTTTCCCTCCCCTTCCCTCCCTTTATCAGAAACACTAGTGGAAGCGTCTGATGGAATCTCTGTAAGATCAACTTCTTGCTGTCTTGGGATCAGGATATTGGCTGATTTAAGATAGTGAGGTGCAGCTCTGACACTTGGCCCAGACAGCAGGAGTCTGCTAGAGAGAAATTGTTCTTGTTTCCAACTCCCAGCTGAAATCCAGACGAGCAGGGACTGACTGTCATTTGAGTTGAATTGTTGTTTGGTGATTAGTATAAAATGTGCAAATGATTTTCAGTCGAGTTACGGATGGACAGGTTTACCCAGTCTGAGGACCACCAGCAGGGCTGGCCCCATACCTGAGCAGGGCTGCCAAAGATTTAGCCAGTACTGCCTGCATCTTTGGGAAGCGTCTAAAATTTGTCAAGGTTATAGCACAGGATAGGAGATGTACCACATAGGAGATTTGACTGCTGTAAACTTGAGCTTGGCACTCTGATGTCATCACTAGAAAACCTTTCACAGTCTAAATGCAGCTTTAGATAAATATATTTTTTATATATACACATATATGTGGGAAAAGAGCTGCTAAGCTGCTGTTGCCACTTCTTGCTGAATTATACCAACAAGCTCCTTCTGGTGTTAGCTTTAAGTGACATTTACTGTGTAAATGACACCGACATTCAAGATGAGATGTTGGCTTTTGCGGAGGCTTGCTAATTCCTCCGCGGATCTCCCAGGAGAAGAGCCTGCAGCAAAGAGCTGCTGCTTTTGCAACAGGTGCTGCTTTGGCCTCCCAAGCCTTTGGCTGTTTGGGGAGGAGAGTGGGCAAGCAGAGCCTTGTTCTCACTTCAGCACTTTTTGCTTCCTTTCATGTCTGTAGAAAGCCTGGAGACACATTGATTTAATCGTCACTTTTCCACAACCTCCACAGTGAGCACTGCTCGCATGTGCAGCAAAGGACCAGGGGTGTGCTGGCCTTGTTTACCGAATGCCTTCCACTAGAGACGGAGTTAAGGTCGATGGGTTGGGTTTAAAGGATCGATCGTTTGAGGGATGGGATAAGGGAACAGCACTACCAGAACCTGCTGTACAGCAATTGCACACTGATCCTCTACAGGATCAGAAATTGGTACTGGGTGATGTATAGCTTTGCTGGAAGAAATCGGATCGGGATGTATTTGTTTTAAAACAGAGGACCAGAAAAGCTGTGAGCAGAGCTTTTTGAAGGACAAGTGGGAGTTAGTTGCCTAATTCACATTGACTTTCAGGGAGATCTGGCTGCTGAGCTGCTCTTTATGGCTTTCAGAAATCTCCCCTTAGTCTGCATAATCTCCCTGTAACCCCTTTTTAATTAGCTTGTCTTTCTGGAAGAAGAGACCAAAAAGTCATGTTCAAAGATTATTGCTCTATCTAGCAGCTGCTAGAATAGACCAGTTAATGCTGCAAAATCTTATTCCAGGTCCCAGCAGCATGTCTGGTCTACCTCCCCTGCCTAATTTGGATGAGGCATGTAAACTGCTCCCAAACTGTTGTCCAAACCTGTTTCTAGCCAGTGATACTCTGTGCTACAGCACCAGCTGGTCATTTATCCACATAGCCTGGCTTTGAATCTGTTGGCAGAGCGAAATATTTGAAAGGGAGAGCAATGAGAGACTGGGGGTGCTACAGAAAATGAATGCCAGGAGCATGTGTGTGCCAAGCAGGAGATAATGGTGCTACCTTTACTGTCCCAGGCACCCCATCTGCAGTTTGTGCCACAGCTATGCTCCTGCTGGTTGGGATCAAGAGACAAATGTCAGTCCTGCAGGTGGTATTTGAAGATAGAGAACGGTGTAGAGAAAATCAAAGTCAGCTTAATGGGACCTTAGGCTTCTCCAGTGAATTCAGGGTGTGGATGAGGAGAGGTTCTTGAAGCTACTTAAATTGGTTTTGCACCTGCAATGAGAAATTCAACGCAGATTTGGTATAGTGGAGTGTAAACATTGAAGGTAGGAGCCTGGTGAAGCTGGACCATTGAGGGAAAATTTGCAGTATTGTCATGAGGGGGACAATTCCCTAAAGCAGATGGGGAAAGTAGTCCCAGGAGCTGGGAGAGGCTGAGAAAGGGGGGACTGGCAAACTGGTGGCTAAGAAAAATACTGGATATTGCAACAGGGAGGAAAAGCTGCCTTAAATTTTCCTGGGTTCTGGACCTTGCCTGGGTAAAGGACTGAGTGGTGGTTGTATATGAAGTTGAATAGCAAACAGCTTCATTTTAACTTTCATTCTCTCTTTGAGGATGAGAGGGGGAGGCAGGGACCTTTTTGGATGTGGAGGAAGGGGATAAGCAGCTGTAATTCTGGGTTTTTTCGTGACTTTTGCCATAAATGTAGTACCGATCTGGTGACATAGGAGCTGTTATGTCAACCTCATTAACTCTGTAATAGTCGATTGAGAGCCAAGCAATTGGTTTTTTGCCTGAGCTAATCAGACCTAGCTTAAATGTACATGGGATGCTCTTCTGGGCTTTTCTCGCTCCCATTGAGCTCTGCAGTCACGTGCAAAATCTGCACAAACGTCACCCCAGCTTTCGAAGATGCACTGCCATTTTTAAATGCTTCGTCTCAGGTGTTGTGTACTGAAGGTTCAAGGTCCAGTTCCTTGCTAGTGTGCCTGTAGTGAAGACAGCGCGGTCAAATCCTGCAGTGGCGTAGCCTTCAGGCAGGGGTCTCTAGAGTTGTGGTGGAGTTTGGTGTTGCTCAATGCAGCAGTTCTGCTTTTGGGGAGCTGGGTCAGCCTTGCCCCCTCACGTCTTTGGGAAGCATTTTAAGATCCTTAAATGGAAGTACAGCTATAACATAGGTCGCACACACACACAAGTTACCTTTTAGATGTTCTAGTATAAAAATAGTGAACAGGAGGCTGAGACCACCCTAAAGAAGGCCCTTCAGGTTGAACTGTCTACTGTTAAGCTAGTCTGAGGGGAAAAATAAACTCTCCTATATCCTTGCTCTCAGCAAGTCCTTTAAAACATCACCACATCCTAAGCACACGAGCTAGAAAAACAGCTGCCTTTCTATTCCTTCTCTGCCTGATGAGGTTAATAATAACTTTGAATGCATATGTACAGCATTAGCTTTCATGGTAACATGCATAATTCAAATCCCCCAAAGAACAGTAGAGCTTTGAGGAAGCAAACTTCCTTAATGTACTGGGCAAGGATCCAGCTTTTACCAGCTGTTGAGGGTTGATGTACAATTTTTGGTTAAGTGAATAATTTATCATGGATATTATCTGTAGTGTATCACATCCCGACAGTTTGTAGGCCTGTACATATGGCTCTCGAGATGCCACAACACTGCCATATGCTTCATGGCCCATTACCACTTCAAACTCCCTTAAGATGTTTTCCCCTATGTTAAGCATGTTAGAAATACAGTGGGGGTGGGGGGTG
>NW_010401909.1:0-2600 GCF_000710305.1 Buceros rhinoceros silvestris
TCCGGGCTACAGGAGCCATTGACACCGTAGGAAAAACTCAAAAGCGAGAACTCGGCTTGCCCTGGGAAGGGCAGGCAGTTGGCTTGTTCGAGCCCTCAGCTGGAAATGACGTGGTTTAACTAGTTATATGCTGGCTGCTTTTGCTTGAAATCAGAGCTGAGTGGCTCAGGCCAGGGACAAGGTACAGCCCTGTGTCGTGACTCTCCCCCGCACCTGCTCCAGGGCTCTGGGCACAGGCCCTGCCAGGCTCCCCCCTGCTTTGGGTTTTGCTCAGATGTATCTTCAAGAAGTTACAGTCCTGAGCACTCATCTTGGGCTCAGTTTTTCTCTGACCTTTAACATAATTTAAAAAAGGGCAGAAGCAGCATGGTTTGTGGCTGGCCTTCGTCGTGGGGCACTTGTATCCACTGAGCACTTCCTCCCGCCACTTCCTCCCTCCCCTGATTTTGCAGTGGTGAGGTGAGTTTTTGAAGTTTGTCACCTAAAGCAAAGTTCATTGGAGCAGGCTGGATGCAGTCCAGGAGTGGAGAGTGTGGTGCTGAATGCCTCCCCCTCCCCCTGTGTGCTGCGTTTTAAAGCAGTGCCAGCAACTGGGTTAAAAAGTTACACTGTGTAATCCCTGCCTCTGTGGGTAGAAGCTGATTGCCGAAGGAGGCAGGAGTTGGAAAAAATCCTCTCTGTGTTTCAGTACTGCACAATTGCTCAGGCACATTGTGGATCTGAGGAGGAGGGCGAGGAAGGCTCCTGTCCTGCCTGGTGCATGGCCCCCGGGCAGAGGTGCTGTGCTGCAGAGGTGGAGGACGCCTGTTTGCCTTGGCATGGGCAGCACAACAAGCTCTGGTTCTCAGGCCTTTCTTTCTGCCAGGGAAAACCGGCCTCTGCCCTGGTGTACCCGCTGCTGCCTGCGCGGCTCAAGAAGCAGCTGTCTTGGGCACGCTGCTTTGGGCGGTGAGCAGGCTCCGAGGGGGCTTCTCACTGAGGAAAAGACCCTGCTGCTGTGCCAGCCCTGGAGGCTCGGGCATTGTGTTCTCCGCCTCTAAGAGCAGGAGGGCTGGTGACTGCTGTTCTCTACCTCCAAGCTGGACAAAACTGTTGGGGCTGCTCCGTCCTTCGAGTGCAGAAACACACAAAAATGTGAACAATTGGGGTTCCTATAATGATGTCTGATGGGGGCAGTTATGGGTTAAGTTACCTTTCTTATCAGCCAGCACAAGATCAGGAGACAGCCGTTGTGTGCAGCATTTCTTGGATTGTTTCTGTCCTTACAGTTGTCACTGCCTTAGAAACAGTTTGTCTGTGCAAGAGTAGCAGCACTTCTAGCTGCCGTAAAACGCTTTTCAACCTCGCCTTTCCCAAAGATTTGCTTTTTGCAGCTGGGTCACTCCATCCCTGTTCTTCCCAGCCATATCTTCAGCTACGTCTTCTGTTACAGAGCAGAGGATGCAGGTGTTGCTGGAGAAGAGCTGCGGAGGCAAACGTAGCTGTGCAGTAGGACAAGGTCAGGAGGGTGTTTCTTAATCTCGGGATCTGCTATCGCTGTCTGTTGCCTGACCTTGGAGGTTTGCCGGTGTGCTGGAAAGGACTCAGCTGCTGGCAGTTGGGGTTTTTTAATGTGCAGTTTTAACAGGCTTTGGGGGGAGACTTGGAAAAATACTTTGCAGGAGAAATCTGATCACCGCTGCAAGGTTGAGAGGAGGAAAGTAGTGTGATAGCACAGCATCTGCTCAGCAAGGTGGGGCCTGGGAGCCCAAGGGGACCATGTCCAGAGTGGGAGAGCAGAGTCGAGCTCCTGCTGGAAGCTCACTGCTCTGCCTGAGCAGCCTCGTGGGTTTCCCAACTGAAAGGTGGAAGTAAGTAGGTCAGGAACATGCATCTAGATAAATCCAGACGCAGGACTGCTCACGCACAGTAAACCCAGCGCTGTGTGGCAGAGACCTGTGTTTGTCTTCATGGTCTGTAAGTGACTAAACTTGGCAGCACAGCTTTCCCGCGCTCTCTTTGCTTTCTTGCATCGTGCGCTGTCAGTTGTACTTGAAAGCTGTTACTTCTAGAAACTTTAAAGGACCAAAGTTCATACATGTATTTGTTTGCATTTGAGAAGTAAAACCAGTCCCCCGGGCAGTGCTTGGACAGAGGTGAAAGATGAAAATAAAAGCGTGGCTGCGGTGGTGGTAGCTGCTGCTTTCTGGAAGCCAGTCAGTTTTTTGCTGGTCATAGCCAGGTTGTCAAAGGGTTAGCGTTTGGTTCTATCTTTCTGCAGGTCGTGGTTGGTACCATGGAGTTCGCATGTGCCTGGTGGCCACTTGAGCCTTCTGTTGCATTCCGTCTCTGTAATGCTAGTGAGTCTGGGGAGGATGGTGATCTGGCACTTTCTTGCCAATTTGGCACGGAGGTGCTTACACAGGCGACAGACTTTCCCTCTCTGGGTGGGAAAATAGTTCAACACTTGCAGAAATAAGCTCTTTCCTCAAGCTGAAGAAATAACTGCAGTGGTGCTCACCAGCTGCTGTACTGGCTCTGGGGTGAAGGTCCTGTGAAGAGGCTGCTGCAGTAAGGGTCCCTACACCAAGTGGCATTAGTAATGGCCAGTTTTCTTTAAA
>NW_010401909.1:2736-3620 GCF_000710305.1 Buceros rhinoceros silvestris
CTTTCCCTTTAAAGAGAAAAGCTCTGCTGCAACCCGTTGATGAAGCGCCAGGCTCAGGAGAAGGCTCTGTCTTCACTGTCTGCCAGCCTGGAAGTTCACTGTGCAGGTTTGGCTGGGGTTGAGGTGGGCTCTGGTGCCAGCTTGGGTGTGCTCTGGTGCCAGCTTGGGTTGTGGCCCTGTGTGAGGTAGGGGTGGGTGCTTGGTGTCCCTGGCAAGGTGGTTTCTGTGGGATGGGCTAGTTGCAGAGCTGCTGGGAGCAGCCGCCTGGCCAGTTTCCCTGAGACTGTGCAGCCCTGAGCTAGCCCGGGGCAGCTGCAGGTGGCTGGCACAAGGCTGCCTGGGTGGGAAGCTGTGGGCTAACCAGCACATCTGTGGTACAGGATGCAGGAAGGCAGCAGGAGCTGCTGGAACAATGCTGCAGATGTCAGATCTCCCCTGCAAACCCTGCCCAGAGCTCCCTGCTGTCACCTCTGCAGGTCTTGGGGGTCTTAGCCGCACTGAGGTTTATGTAGGGCTCTCAGGACTGGCAGAGTTGGCCTTTCCAGGCTCGTGCTGTGTGGAGTTTTCTCCGGAGCTGCTGTGGTTTTGGTGACAGGTGTCAGTGGTAGTGCGGTGTCCCTGTGACACTGTGGAGCTGTGGCTGTTCGTCCCAGCACAAACGCTTCTGCCTTCAAGCCCAGTGTTCTGCTGGTCCCACTGCACGCAGGGTCTAATGGGAGAGTTCTCTGTCATGAGCTCTCGCTGTCTCAGTAGCCTTCTGAAACTAAGGTATGTGCCAGAATAAAATACAGCTACTTGGAGAACTACTGTCTGCTTCTCGGTACCTCTCTGCACTGCGATTCCTTCATCCAGCTCTCTGCTCTTGAAATGTGAGAACCACGCTC
>NW_010401909.1:3753-7348 GCF_000710305.1 Buceros rhinoceros silvestris
CTTCCTAACAGTTGATGTTTTTGATGGTGCTGATCTTTGCACTTTGCCTTAGGTCCTAGTCTTTGCTCCCCATTCCTGTGGTGTTTGAATTCTGTGGTGGTGTAGCAGGCTCACCCAGCCAGCTAATTTCTGGAGTAGGTTTCCAAAGTTTTGGCCGGATAGAAAGTTTACAGATGGGTTTAAATGTAGTTGCCAGATGTGGAGAGCTCAGCATGGGTAACTCAGGGTGCCAGATGCAAAGCATGAGGCATTTTGGTGCTGGTAAGTGCCTGGGCCCGCAGCTGTGGGACCCGTGAACACCCTAGGGCAGGGCTGCAATGCGAACATCCCAGTATCAACATGAACACAGAAAAGCCACAAAATTCTAAGTGTGCTGGAATGTGGCTGGAGTTGTTCTGGCCAAACTTTACTGTGGATGCACAAGAACTGGGAAAGAATAGTTTCCCTGTCCATGGATTGTTGATGCCTCAGGAGAGACATTGGGACCAGCGAGCCTGGGGCCCTTGTCCGGAGAGCTGCATGCCACAGCCCCACCACGCTCTCCGTGAGAGCCAGTCCCCGGCGTCATATAAACCACTGTGAAATAACTGCAGCGCTTATCCCTCTGCCCACAGATGGGTTATAACCACTCAGGGTTTAATGAGGGCAGAAGAGCAGCTCTGCTGTTGCACAAGAAGCACTTCTTGCACCTAAAGTGCTGAAAGTTTCTTGGAGTCTGTGGTTTTTGCAGGGCAGGGAGTGGCAGAGGCACCTTTGTGCCATCTCCCACCTCCCTGACGGGGTAGGATGTCCTGCAGAAACTGTTTCACTAGGGCCATCTCTGGAGCTAATGCCTATTCATTCAGTCAATTTATTTACATTCATCAAACTATTTATTTTGCTTAATTTATTATTCTGCTACAGTTTATTTTGCATTTGCTATACCGACAGCAGCCTTCACGTGTTAAAGCCAGCACATACCACACCGCTCTGAACTTGCTTTGGCTTGAGTTGAAGAAATGCTGCTCAGCTTCATGAGACCTCCTCACCAGGTAGTTCTGCAGGAGGAGATTTCACCTCTTCCCAGAGGTCTCTTGCTAAGGAGGAAGAGTTGAAGCTGTGAACACATCTAAACTCCTTCAGAAATCACCAGGAAAACATGAGTTACCAATGTGGATGTGATCTGACAGTTGGTGCTGGCTCCCAAGTCCAAGGCTGCCTTGACTTGGGGCTCCCAGGCTGGTGGCTCATGCACCCAAGGAGCAGCCATGGGGGTGCCCAGGGCTCCTGCCTTATAGGGGCAGGAGCTCAAACGAACTGAAGTATGAAATGCTTCTCTTTGATTCCTCGTCTCTTTGAAAGGACGACAGTCGCTAGTTAGGGTGTTCTGCGGAGAGCTTTTGTCTGCCTTTCTCCTGGCATGGGGGCTCTGGGGGCTGCTCTGGGCCTTCCCAGGGCGTTCTTTGGAGAAGGGATTGCCTTTCCTCTGTGTGTGGTGTGTTGGCCTTGTGCAAGTGATGAGCTCTGTGGTCTCGGCTTTTTTCTGGTTTTGAGATTTTCGTGCTAGGGATGTGGCATGTGTTTTTCTGCTGCTCAGTGCAGAGTTGTGCCCCTTCCCGTCCATGAAGCCATGTCGAGTGCTCAGGAGAGTCGCTGAACCAGAACTCAGTTGCCCAGGAGCGGGGATTTGCTGGGTTTGCTAACCAGACATGAAGATTCTCCCAGGCAGGTCCAAGGCCAGCCGGTGCAGGCTGCAGCTCTTGCACATCGCATCATGTGTTCGAAAGATGTGCCGCTTCGTAAGTGCGTGTGTCGGTGCGGGATGTGGCGGGGCTGTGGTGCCTGGCTGATGCTGATGGGAGAAGGTGAGGAGCTGGCAGCTGTGGCATGCTGTGGCCTGCTCAGCTGCAGCCTCCCCGGGCAGCCCGTGCCTGCAGAAATCCCCAACTCTGTAATGCCTGCTTCAGTTGCTGGGATTTTTTAAATTAGCAGGGTGAGAGGAGTCGTGTTAGGGAGTTGTGTGTGTAGTTCTGTGGTTTGTTTGTGTTTGATATGGGGCAGAGCAGGGTGAGAGGACAGAGAATTTCATCTGGAAACTACTTACTGGTTCACTGCCTGGCTGTTTTGTGCTCGCCTGCTTAGTATGGATGGCAGTGCCCCGGCCCAGGCGTGCCATAGTAACTGCCCTCGCCTTGTAATTCAATGCATCTCACTCGCTTACAGGTTTGGCATGCGGAAGCGCTCCAGCACTTGTCCCATGCTGCACTGGTGCAGCACTCGAGATCGAGTTATTTATAACCGCGTCTGGGCCGGGGTGCTCGGGCCGGCATCCCTCTGCGAGCGCACCCGAGGAACCTGTTAGAGACGCGTCTGGTTGTGATCTGGCGTGGCGCAGAGAGGAGGGGAGAGCTTCAGCTGCAGGGAGCTGCTTTTGGGCTTCATGGATGTCGCGATGGTGTGAGCATGGCGGTCGGGGAGAGGGGCCAAGGTGCACAGTGGGTGAAGGTCACTGGGTAGCATGTTGGGAGAACTGCTGTGAGCCCAGCGTCCAGTTCTGACAAGCTCAGAGTGCGCAGGACGCAGTGTGAGCCAGCTGCTGGTCCTCTGCTTCTCACCAACCTGGGGTTGAGAAGGAATTGACTGGAGAAGGTGGCTGACTGTGTGAGAAGGCGAGCAGGTCTGGGCTGCGTGGGAGTTTGCCTCGTGGGGACTTCAATACATGTGTGCAAACGAGATTTGCAAACAAAACTAACTTTCTAAATCTGGTGCTGTATGAGCCAGGCTGCTTGCGATCATGGGGAACAGCCTTTTTGCAAACTGCTGCAGGCATGTCACCGATCTCATCTTCCAGACACGCAGCTCTAACTCGCCTGATGAGAGGTCGCCCCTCTTGCCAAAGCCTCCCAAGAGCTGCACCGTCTGTCTGGAGGTGCCAGAAGCTGCACAGTGTACTGGGCTGTTTCCAGACATCATCCCCAACGAGGCGGTGACTGGAAGCCTGCAGAAGTGCACTGAATACATCCAAGACCTATCCAAGGCCAAGGGTGAAGAAGGACTGGTGATGGTCTGTGATAAGAGCTGTTTGAGACCCGGCATTGGCGCTGCTGACCTGCTCCAGCGGGTAGAGGCATCCCGTGCGGTGGCTGTCCTTCCATCCGACCTTGGGGAAGGGCCGGCAGGGCTGGTCGATCATGCCCAGTCGCTTGAGGCCTGCCAGAGCTGTGTGAAACTTGAGGACAGCGGCTTAGCCCATAGATCCTGCCGACGGGAGGAGCACGTGGCAGCAGCTGGCAGAGTGGATGCAGCTCCTGGAGCACGTCCCGTTGGCCAGAGCCACATTGAGGAACAATCAGCCGTGGGTTTAGACACAGCCTTAGTGGGTCTGGACAGTGTGCCCAAACACGGAGGTGCTGCTCCCTCTCCAGGGAGCCCCGGCACACCTTCCTGTTCTCTGCCAACAACTGCGGGGAAAACCGCCCTGGCCCAAAGCACAGTCGTGCCGCCTGTTCCCACCAGCAAGGTGTCACCTATGGCTTGGGACGTGAGTGCTGGCTTTGTAGTGCCAGTCCCTGCTGCCGGCCCCAGTGGCAGGGGGAGCCGTCGTGCTCCCGTGGCG
>NW_010401909.1:7446-8891 GCF_000710305.1 Buceros rhinoceros silvestris
CAAGCCGTGATCCTCAGGTGCAGGCACTGCCTTCAAAGCAGCAGCAGCAGAAGAAGAGGAGGAGGAAGAAGAAGCTCATGGCTCTAGGTGCTCAGCAGCGTGGCACTCTGTCATGCTTCATGTAGCTCAAACACTGTATGCCCGGAGTGGGGGTGGGCGGCTGTGTGTGCTGGAGGGACGGGGCAGGAGAAGCAGAGGGGAGGTGACGTTCTAACTTCGGCAGAAGGTGAAGGAAGAGGGTGGTGAGAAATCCCACCCAGGGTGTGTACCACAGAGGGACCTGCCTGTGCCTTGTCTATGTTGGCAAAACAAACATAAGGGATTTTGCTTATTCTTATCTTAATTCATAAGGCAAATCGTTCTGTTTGTGACTGCAAACGTGGCCCTTGTGAGGGGAGGGAGCGGCTCTGCCGGGTCGGCCTGCAGCAGGGCAGTGAGGGACCGCAGCAGTGTTTGCTCGGAGCCTTTCACTCCCTTCAACTGCACACGGGTGGGAGGAGATGCCTGAGCTGCAGGGATGGAGCAGCTCCACAGCTCCCTGGACCCAGGGACGGGATGTTCCCTCTTGTGCATCTTCCCAGCGCTGTGGGGCCGGTGGGGCCAGTTGCTGCAGCGTGGTAGGGGAGCAGCTGCTCAGCAGCATTGTGCATTCCTCCTCTCCCACTTTCTCTGAGCTGGCATAGTGTGGCTGGAGCCCACACCAGTTGCTCCCGTATGGCACCAAATGGTAACTCAGTGGCTTTTGTTGTCTCTGGGACTTATACAATGTGAGAAACTCAGATCGTTGTTTTTTAAGTTTCAAGAACAAACTTTGCCTTTCTATTACTGTATTTTGGTTACGTTCCATCCCTGTGCTGTGGCCGAATTTTGTGTGTTCAGATGCCGTGTTTCGGTGCAGCTCATGGCACAGGGGGCTGTGCGGGGTGACTTACCTGAGCTGGTTGCTCAGTTTCCAGTTTAGCTCCTTGTTTCCATGTGCCAGTGGTGGGTGCTGAGGCTGCAGGCACAGGCTGGTGGGGAGACCCTGCAGAAACTCTCTGAGGCTGCTCAGAATTCAAAACAGCTGGGAAAGACAAAATTTGGGTCCTGAGAATGACACTGGAGCTGATCATAAGACATGCACTCTGAAATCCAGTGATGGAAACATTAGGTTTTAATTTTCAGTTTTGTGCCTCTAATCTCCACTGTTACTAAATGTAGGGAAGGAAACTCCTCATCTCCAGAGCAGTCCCTCCAGACCAGGCTAACTCACAGCGACGTAATGTCGCCGTCTTTCTGACCTGATAATCTAAGAAAAGGATTAGCGACTGACTTTGGCTTAGATTTGTTTGAACGTTAATTAGCTGTTACCAAGCACTTCCCACGACCTGTGCAGCCAGCAATGTTCTGGTTCAGGTGTGCATCCCTTCCCTGCTGGATCGTGGCTGGGCGGGGGCGCGAGGGGC
>NW_010401909.1:9198-15307 GCF_000710305.1 Buceros rhinoceros silvestris
AGGTGCCTCCTCCTCTGCAGCCTCGCTGTAAATGGGAGGTGTGATTACAGCAGAGCCTGTCGCCTTGCTTGTCCGAAGGTGAACTTAATCCTTGCACTGATCCTCTCTACCAGGCGTGGGCCACAGTCAGGCCAGCGTGGGTCGATTCCTCTGGTGAGGTGGCGCCTGTGCTGCCTCCTCCCCTCTTCAGTGTTTTGCTTTGCCTGTCCTCCCAATGCCTTAGTCTTGCGTGCACTCGAGGTTTGCTCACGCTGTAGCAGCGTGAGTTGCAGCAAGAACATTGTGTTACAGCTCAGCTGCCAGCCAGCACATGCTGGAGCTCAGCAGTCTCTGCCGCACCCATAGGTACCAACCAAGGGCTGAAGGGAGGAGGGTCCTTGCTGGGACACTGGCGCATCCCTTGGGGTGAGGGGGGAGACTGGAGGTCACAGCCTTTGGTTGAGACCATGAAACCACATCTTGAGGTTGACCTGTCCTGGGAGGAATCTCCTGTTCTGAGAGGAGCAGCCGGGTAGTGCTGCCAGAGCGGGTGGAACCACTTCCCCGTGACTCAGCCGCCTTCCACGAAGCGTGTGGTGTGTGCTCCTGCAGACAAGAGCTTGAAACTGAACACAGCTAGTGGGGCTTGAACTGGGAGTGAGCACCAGCAGTGCCTTTCAGGTGCCCCTGTTCCTCTTCCTGCCATCTCAAGTGTGCCGAAACCAAGCACCTGATGGTTTTGCCTTGCTTTTCTTGCTGAGGCTGCAGCACAGCTGCTCTGCGGCAGGCGGGAGGTACCGGTGACCCACTTTGAGGCAGATGGGTGCAGCTCCATTTCCCCATGGGGAGGGCACATGCCATGAGTCAGCACCCAGCAGGCAGCGCATCCTCCAGGCCGTTCTCCCTGCACTGCTGACAGCTGTGCTTGGGACAAACACTGTTTTCATCGAAACATTCCCATTCTGTGAAAACCCCACCAAAAGCCTTTGGTGACCTTCAGGCAGAAAGTCAACCTGCTGGACAGCTGGTTTGTCTCCATCCAGGTTTCTGTTCTCAAACGTAAGACAGTGCTGGCTGGAGCTGGATCTTGTGGCGTAAGGAGCCGTGAAGGTGCTGCCTCTACATGTCTTGTCTGTCGCAAAGCGTGGAGCTGCATCAGCCCTGTCTTTGCTCAGGCAAAGAAAGGAGGCAGGAAAGTGGGAGTGTGTTGTGTTTCTGCTGGCTGTAGGGTGTGACAAGGGGCTCTCCCCAGCCCTCTGGGCACGGTGTGGTTCTTCTGAAACCACATCTCTTGGGGCACTCGTGTGGAGCTTTCCTGCCTCCTTTCTAGCACAACTACAGCTTGCTAGAGCTGGAGCCAGGCCTCTCACCTGGCCTGTCCGTGGTTTCATCTGTCAAAGGAATGAACAGCTCGTGCTGGGGATGTAGCGCAAACTGACAGGGAACAAGAGCAGCAGCTGCTGAGATGCTGAAAGCATCAGAGGCTGCTCAAGGTAGCTCTGTTACCTGCTGCCTTTTGGAACGGGTGTGCTTTCCTTGTGTTCGTGCTCTTCTGCCATGTCCTAGTTCAGCCCTGACAGTCGTCTCTGAGGCAGGTTTGCTGCTGGCAGTCACAGTCTGGAGCAGGAGCGTGACCCCCTGGCGATGCTGCAGCAGGGCTTCTCACTGCGGCCTCACCTTGTGCTCCAGAGGTGCACAAGGGGATCCAGCATTTCTGCCCCTGATCTTACACGTGGTGGGGGCTGGATGACTCTCCTGGGCTGCCAGAGAAGTTGGAGCTGATAGGTGAGAACTGGCCAGGACAGCTTCAGGTCTTCCAGCCACAGCACCAGTCTGCCTCTCAAATGATGGGGCTTGAGCTGCCATCTCCCCTGGAGCACAGCTGGGGCTGGGACTGATGCCTTGCTAGGAGGTGAGGAGGAGGAAGGAAATCTGCCAGGTGGAGCTGGCAGCGTGGTGTTCAGCAGCCTCCGGGCATTACCCTGGCTTTGAGCCACCCTGACCCCATGCATCCTTTCGGAAAGGCTGTTCCCAGTGCCCACTCCATCTGCGAGAGGGTGCCTGGAAGCACCAAGCTGAAACCACCACATGTAACTTCAGGGGTCCAGCGGCTGGGTCGGGACAGCCGTGTTGCAAACACACCCTGTGAGATGCAACGCTCCCTTCCAGCCTTTGCTCTCTGGGGTGGGTGGGTCAGAGCAGTGTGCTGCTCCCAGGCTGGGGATGAAGGGGGCTCTTCCCTCTCTCAAAGGCTGTCCTTAGTAGCTCCTTCCTCTGTTCCAGCTCACCCTGGCAGCACGTCGGTCCTCTTTAGTGTGATCCCCAGCCCGGTTTGGTGGGTGTAGGCTGCTCTAGGGGACCTGCAGTGTTCTAGATCTTATCAGCTCTCTGGCACCATCCACTTTACTGGAAAAGAAAACAAACTATTGCCAGAGTGGTGAAGTAGGTGCACGAAGCTCCCTGTTCCTGTGCCTCTGTCTAAATGAGAGTTTAAAATGTCGTCACCCTGTTCTTGAACAAAATTGCTTAGGCAGAGCCTCGCCCCGGCACATGGGATCTCTGCAAAGTGTTTTGGAAATGCAGAGGGTGGCCAGGTGCGGGCAGGGCCTTGTGAGCTGTTTGCGTGCCGG
This sequence comes from Buceros rhinoceros silvestris, assembly GCF_000710305.1. Taxonomy (NCBI): domain Eukaryota; kingdom Metazoa; phylum Chordata; class Aves; order Bucerotiformes; family Bucerotidae; genus Buceros; species Buceros rhinoceros. The sequence continues at coordinate 11,808 of NW_010401909.1, forward strand.
TGGAGTAACCTGGTTCCCTGTGATGTGCAGCTTGGCAGTGCCAGTGCTGCCTCTTCCCCTCCCAGCTGAGCAGTAGTGTACCAGGAGGTGTGTTAGGAGCTGCGTAACATGTTGGTGCAGAGGTTACAGCTGCCTCTGGGCCGCAAAGCACCACACACCCATTTCTTTTAATTAAGATGCTCCTTAAGACTAAGCTGGATGTGGTGTATACTGACCTATCCTTCCTGCTTTCCTTCCCTCCCCTCTCCATAGAGGCTTTGTGGAAGAAGCAAACCACGCAGGCAGACAAGAGCATGTGAATCGTGCTGAGAGGGGAAGGGCCTGGCACACCTGTGTCTAGTAAACATCACTGGCAGAGCAAAACTTGCTGCCTTTTAACCCTTGGTTTGGCCGGAGGATGGTGGTGTTGTCTGAATTGGTCTCTCCAGCCCCTTGGAGAGGACCATCCTTTTGCTCAGACCTTGTCTAAATCCCTTTCTTCTCGCCTAGAGCACCCGTCTGGTGTAGCACTGATGAATGGCAGCGGCCCGCATGAGAGCCTCAAGGGTGAGAAGGATGCCAGGCAGAACGGCCACGAGGAAGCTGACCCAGGAGAAGATGGGAATGACCAGGAGGTCATTGTCATACAGGACACGGGATTTACTGTCAAGATCTGTGCGCCAGGGATAGAGCCCTTTTCCCTGCAGGTACCTCCTGTCACTGGCTGGGCGGGGAAACTGAGGCAGCGGTGGAGGAGGAGGAGGGGGGAACTGGGGCACACACAGCACTGTCCGTTCAGCCACGCAGGGAAGGGGATAGGGGACTTGTCTGTCCTCTGAGGGCTTAAGTGGGGAAGGAGGCAGCAAAGCATGGAGGGCGCAGGAGAGAAGCTGCTTGGCCAGTAGCTCCTAGAGGAGGGGGAAGGAAGAGGAGACATGAGCAACAGGCTGCCTGGCCCAGGCCTGGCTAGGCTTTGTGAGGATGGGAGGGTGTTTGTTCCCGTTCCCAGGTGTGGAGCAAGGGAGGGGCAATTAGCCAAGGTGTAGCTCTGCTTGTCTGTGGCAGAAGGGCTCAGACATGGAGCTGAGCACAGGGGACTTGGCCTTCCCGCTTCCCTCTGACTCTTGGGAAGGGAAAAGCCCTCGCTTGCCCAGCTGTTCTGGCACGGTGCTCCTTTGGGCTGACCTGGGTTTGGAGCAGCGACAGGCACCAGCCTGGAGATCAAGGGAACAGGGCAGTCTGCACTTCCCCTCTGCGCAGAGAGCTCTGTGTCACGTGGACAGTGACGTGCTGCCAGGTCAGGGCAGACATGGACATGCCTAGCTGATACTCCGATACAGCATGATACTTCACCAACAACCACTTGGGCAAAGTATCTCTAATTTTGGGGAGAGGCATCTGGAGTCTAAACCCAGCAGCAGGTCTTATCTCTCCCAGACTAGCAGAGCGCAGTGAAATTACATCCCGCTGGAACTAGCCCTATCCAGCCTAGCTTTTTTCTGCTTTAAATCCCCTTGGCTGTTGGTGTTAATAGGCTAATAATAGCAGGCCCTGTGGTTCACAGCAGCTTATGTAAACAACTCGGAGTCCTCCTACCCCGAGAGCCATGTTGGTGGTGCTGGAGCCAGAACAGGGGATAGGAGGGCAGTCCTGGTGCACAAGCCTCCTGGGGGCCGGGCACTTGCTGGTGGCGTGCCTGGAGGTGTGGCACTGGCACAGACACGCCACACGTGGTCTGTTTTCCATGTACCTCATTCAAAGCTTCGCCACAAATGCACAGTGGGAATGGAGAAGGGAAGAGCCCCTGGTTTCCCCCAGCACCTTCTATATTCCTATGCTACCCTCTCTGCCCATGCCTCTGGGTGCCACCTACACCTCTGGGTGTCACCTACACCTCTGGGTGTCAGGACCCACGGGAGGGAGCTGGGGTGGCTGACCCTGCCAGCAGTGATCTTCCTGGGATGCAGAGCTGGGGTCTGTCTCTCCAAGCCTGGAGAGGCACAAGAGGTGTTTGATTTTGCAGCAGAGGGACAAAGTTGGGCAAGAATACGTCTGAGGACTGAGAATAACTGTCTGGGTTCTTCCCTTCTCAAGGTATCACCTCAAGAGATGGTGCAAGAGATCCACCAAGTTTTGATGGACCGCGAGGACACCTGCCATCGGACTTGCTTCTCTCTGCAGCTGGATGGCAATGTCCTCGATAACTTTGCTGAGCTGAAAACTATTGAAGGACTGCAGGAGGGCTCGCTGCTGAAAGTGGTGGAAGGCAAGTTCTGTCAGCCTTTGGGAGGGGATGCCTAAGGGTTTGTGTAGGGAGTGGTTTTGACCACCTGGAAGCCCTTTTCTGAGGCTCCCCTTTGAGACCTGCGTGCCAAAGGAGTAAGCAACTGTGTAATGCCAGTCTCTTTCCTCCCTCTTTGCTCATCAGAGCCGTACACAGTGCGAGAAGCCAGGATACATGTGCGTCACATTCGGGACCTTCTGAAGAGTCTTGACCCATCAGATGCTTTCAATGGTGTGGACTGTAACTCTCTGTCCTTCTTGAGTGTCTTCACTGAAGGAGACCTGGGAGGTACGGGGCAAAAAGGCTCCTCTGTTGTGGTCAGTGTTTTCATTCCCCTGGCTCCACGCTTTGTTAAAATGCATCGTAACCGTCAGCTTCCCACACGATCCAGGGGTGCAGAGAAACACTCGGAGCAGTTCTGCATTCCGCCTTGAGTAATAACTGGAGGAGGGAATGCTATGTTTCTCAGCACTGACTTTCTGTCTCTGTCTCTGTTCTAGACAGTGGAAAACGGAAGAAGAAAGGTACAGAGACGGAACAAATTGACTGCACCCCTCCTGAACATATCCTGCCAGGTAGCAAAGAGAGACCCCTGTGTGCCCTCCAGCCCCAGAACAGAGACTGGAAGGTAGAGTTCTCCTATGTCATTACAAACAGCTTTCAGCACATTCCTTGCAGCAAACTGGTGTTTAGGGATTGGAAACTGCACTGAAGTGGACTTTGGGATTTGCTCTGCTTGACACTTAATGAGTGCTGGAATAGCACTGCTTAGCCAAAAGCATAAAGTCCAAGAGCCTGGGCACAGAACCCCGGATAGCGAGTCTGGACGCCTAGAGTGTGAGGTGGCCAGTCTTGGTGGAAGGGGTGGAGGTGGAGGGAGAGCCCTGCTTCTCTGCCAGTCCGGGAGACAGGATCTGCAGATCACTACAAATTACTCTTAGCTTTCTCATACCCTCCCACCTGGATTCTGGTTTAGAAACTGCTGTTTGAAAACCAGTACAGCAAGAAATCCATGCCCGCTGCAGCCCAAAGGCCCAGGGTGTCTGTTTACACTTGTGTCTTACGAGGTGAAAGGCAGCAAAGTGAGGCAAATCAGTGGACTGCAAACGGCTCGCGGAAGGCTGTGCTCTCGAGACCAGGGTTTTTGTAAGCTCTCTTTCTGGAGCCAAGCGAGGGTGGCAGGTAAAAGGAATCTGGCGTGTACATCGAACGGCTCTAACCCAAAGAATTAATTCCT
>NW_010401909.1:15418-17169 GCF_000710305.1 Buceros rhinoceros silvestris
TTCTTCTGCAGCCTTTGCAGTGCCTAAAGGTATTGACGATGAGTGGCTGGAACCCTCCACCCGGTAACCGGAAGATGCACGGGGACCTCATGTATTTATATGTCATCACGGTGGAGGATCGGCATGTCAGTATCACCGCATCCACTCGAGGATTTTACTTGAATCAGTGAGTAACTGAGTCCTCCCGTCCTGCCCCGCAGCAGGGAGCTTGCGACAGCCAGCTGGAAAAGAACCCACAGACAAACAATTGCTGCTGATTTTTTTTTTCGTGTGTGTGTAAAATAGGCTATTTTAATTGGCTGCTCACGTAGGTTTGTAGGAGTTGCTGTACTGGATTGGGCTGTTCAGTTATGCCTGGTGCCATTTCTCCATGGTGGATAAACGCCTGATGCTTTAGGGAAAGTTTAAACATCCCATAATGTCGTCAGCTAATTAGAGCAGTTTGAGTTGGGAGGGAATTCCTTCCTGCCCATCACAACGATCTCGTTTTGCCCTAAAGCAAAAGTACGGCCTGTCAGAACTTCCCGAGCTGGGCAGACGTTTGACTACTTGTTTTTTTGGGTTTGTTTTTTTTTTTTTTCCTCCTAGAATAGTGACTATGAGAGACTGTTGATATGGCGGTGCTGTGCCTGTTGCTGTACTGGGAGCGATGCAGGGTCCATCCAGCCCAGTAACTGTTGAGACCTGTTGAGTTCAGGGTAGACAGGGCAGCCAACTATCAGCTCAGAAACAGCTCTGGGTGGCCTCGATCCTGTAACCCAGATAATCACCTGGGCAACCATAACTGCCTGTTTGAAATACAAGGTTATAACTCACGGAAGGAGAAAGAAGCTGTCTGAAAAGAGAGAGAGCTTAAAATGTAGAAGATGAGATCCAAGCACATTTCCACAATCTGTCTCGTTATGAAGTGGAAGTGCTCTGCGTTAAACTGGCTTGTGGAAGAAATAATTTGTAGACCATTGTTTCCCTCAAATCTGTAAAAATAAGTGTTACAAGTGACAACTCTAAGGGTGCACATCGGAGTGCACGTCCTAGGAGACCACATGGCACAATGGATGTGAAACAGGTGGTCCCTGCTGGAAGCTGAGTTTGGCAAAACGTGACCTGGAGAGGGGGACCTGCTGGCATGCTGCTGGCAGGTCTGGGGCTCAGCCTTCCAGCCGGGAGACGAGGCACCTCGAGAGGGCACTGACCCTGGTGTAGTTGGTGCCTTTATCACTGGGTTCTGTGTTAAGCAGAGGCCCTTTTGGTGTGTTGGGAAGCTCTGTGAAATCAGTCCTTCCCAGATATGAAAGTATACGCCTTTCTTGAATGTGGTGCTGGCTGAAGAAGGTCTAAACTAGGTCTGCTGTGCCATCCATCCAGGCCCGGGTGCAGGGCTGTCTCTCATGTGGAGAGGCCGGAGCGGGCCCAGCAAGGGCAGGCGGTGCAGGCTTTTCCTGCAGCGCGTGTACGGAAAGCTGTCATGCATGTCCCATGTCCCAAGGGCATGGGGAGTCCCACCTACGACAACGACTTGTGACTCAGTTTCTGTTTTCTCTTGTAGGTCTACTGCATATAACTTCAATCCCAAACCTGCCAACCCCAGTTTTCTCAGTCATTCCTTGGTGGAACTACTTAACCAGATCAGCCCTACCTTCAAAAAAAACTTCTCCGCTCTGCAGAAGAAACGGTAGCAGCACTTTTTCCTCTCTGGTTGCCTTGAGTAGTCTGCTGTAAAGTGGCTTGGCTGAGGCTCAGCCACATGGCAG
>NW_010401909.1:17228-19841 GCF_000710305.1 Buceros rhinoceros silvestris
GTCTGCTGTAAAGGGGCTGGGCTGAGGCTCAGCCACATGGCAGGTTCTGTGGGGACTGGGTGCCACTGACGCAGCCAGGATTGCAATGCCTGCTCTCCCTGAGCTCATGTAGGGTGGGGTGGATGGGACAAGCGAGTCCATGCAGCAAGGACCACGAAACAACTGGTTAAATGTCGCAGCAGCACCCTGGCGTGACTGGCTTTCCCTCACTTGAAACATGGAGCTGTCAGAGCTGATGGGAGTTGCCAGCACAGCAGTAACAGAGGCGGGTGGAAGCCCAGGGTCCCAGTCCTTATCCACTGGATGGTTTCTCATGGCTGTAGCTCCCAGATGATTCCGCTTACAGCATGAAGATGTAACAGATTTTGGTTCTACTTAAAGCAAAGGGTGGGGGGACAACAGCTTTCTGTTGCCGTGGGAGTGCCAGTTATGGGGCTTGCCTGGAATTCTGTGCTCTCTGTCCCTGCTGGAAGCTGAACACGTAGGACAATTTGCACAGTGGAAGAGGAAGCCCAGAGATGTTCTGCAGGGTTCTTATGAGAGGGAACTGCTGATGTGTGCACCAGCTCCTGAGATGTGGGTCTCCTTGCTGAGTCTCTGTGTTGGCTACATGCCTTGTGGGAGACTTGTTGACTTCTTAGCTAGCCAGGCAGCAAAGAGTTAATGTGAATCGTGGCCACAGATGGGGCTGGTAACCTGCTCAGTAGGGACTTCTCCTCTGAATCCAAAAAAGAGACTGAGGCATAAAACACCAGGGAAAGTAACGCATGAAGGCTTTCCGTAGGTTTACGGAGGAGAGGGAATAATTTCTTTAAACATGTCCGTGCGTGTTCATTTTCTCTAATTTCCTCTACCTCCTATAGTAATAACAGTAAAACGCCAGCAGTGTATCGTTCTGTTCTCCTGTCCTTGCTGCAGGGACCGTTCTGCCTCAGGATGGTGGGTCCGGTGCAGAAGCCCGTCATTCTTTAGAGCCACTTAATGAACTGCCTTGGCTCGGCAGGGTGCGAACTGACAGGCCCGTTGTGTGCCTTTCAGGAGCTCTGCTTCTGCTCTCGTTAGGAAGATGAAAGGGAAAATAGACAAGGGCTGGAAATTAGCAGTGGCCTCCAGCCACCACTGTGACTATCTGGCCATTTAAGAATGATTATACTGTGGTGTTGCTGGGGCCAGAAGTAAATGGAGATGAGGCCCCAGTGCCTGCTGAGAGCAGGAGGGTTACACAAGAGGCCGTTCGGTGGAGCTCCGTTTTTCCCATCCCTAGTGGTCGTGTGCTGTGGGCTGGTTTTATAACCTGTGTGGACTGGTGTTGAAAGCTGGGGGCCACTCCTTGAGGTGGGTAGCTGGGGGTGGGCATCCTCTGACTACAGAGGGTGATGGGGATCTCCAGTGGTACAGCTGAGGATAAAACTGGGGAAAGGGGGCTGGGGAGCCCAGGTAATTCTGAGACTGCTGTTGGGAGGTGCTGGTCGTGGGGTAGAGTATCAGGTGAATGAAAGTCCACTATGCTGCTTGTGCGGCCTGGTCTTGGTCTGCTGTTTGTCAGAAGCTGATGTTGCAGCAGAGGGAAAATTCTTTTAGAATAGAGAGAAATCTTCCTTTGGAAGATGTCTAACTGTTTTCGCTCCTGAACCAGGGTTCAGAGACACCCCTTTGAAAGGATCGCCACTCCCTTCCAAGTGTACAGCTGGACGGCGCCGCAAGCAGAACACGCCATGGACTGTGTCCGGGCAGAAGACGCTTACACTTCCCGACTGGGCTATGAAGAGCACATACCTGGACAGGTATTGGTCCTGCTTTGCCCGAGAATGCTGGCAAGAGTTTGGCTGCCAGCCATGCTGGGAACCAGTTAACAAGTAGACCTCTGGTATTTGTGGAAGGGTTTTTGCTCATCAAGAGAAAATTTGTGGGAGTCCTTGTTCTTGACAGCGCCCTCAACTGTAGGGGCTGTGCTGCTCAGGGTGCAACTTCTGAGCACATGAACATCTGAGAGGAGGAACTTCTGCTCGGGTATTTGTAAATCCCATGTCCCTGCTCCTCTGAGTGCCACATGCCAGTCAGGCCCACGACAACTCTTGTGTCTCTGAACAAACTATTCCAAATGCTTCAGCTGTGGCTTCATAGCGTAAAATCTTGCAGGCCGTGAGCAGTGCAGGGCTGTGTGCCTGCAGTGTGACCACATTGCAGCGTGCTGGCTATTGCACCATGCTCCTCCAGAGCCAGCAAGCAGCTATTTCAGTTAAACTGCACCACATAAGCTGGGCTAATGTAAGATCTGACCAAACTAATAAAGAATAAAGAGCACTCATGGAGCATTCACTCCTACTGCTAATTCACTTCCTCTGAACTCCATGGCAGCCTGAATTCTTGCCTTTTCCCTCCCTTCTTTCACCAAATGCCTGGTCAAGCAGAACTGCTGACTTGCCAGCCCCTTCCTGCACAAGGCATTGCTTCCCACAAGGCTTTGACTCTTTCAGACCAGAGACTGGAACGAGGAGCTGCAGACCACACGAGAGCTGCCACGCAAGAACCTGCCTGAGCGGCTGCTGAGAGAACGGGCCCTTTTCAAGGTAACTGGGATGGCCAGGCAGGGCCCCCCACAGACCGTCTTTG
>NW_010401909.1:19936-24399 GCF_000710305.1 Buceros rhinoceros silvestris
CTGAGAGAACGAGCCATTTTCAAGGTAACTGGGATGCCCAGGCAGTGCCTCACACAGCCCGTCTTTGCTGCCTGTAGTGCATCTGGGCACTTGACTGGGGCTGCCCTTCAGAAACAGCAAGAGGAGGATCCCTGCTTGTCTGCTGAGGAGTCTTGTTCTTAGCACATCTTCCTCCTGCTGCCAGCCCCACAGGGAGGAATTGCGCTCCCTGACCCTGTGTCTCCCTGCTGAGCCCCAGGCAGCTGCCTCCCAGTCCTCTGTCTGAGCTCTGTCTGATCCAGTCCTCCCTTGAGTGGGTGGGAGGGACAGGGGACACGCACCTAAGCCCTCTCTGCAGAGAGCTAATGAGTCTGAGCCCTGCCGATCCCTAATGTTCTGGCTCCCGGCGCTTGTGTCCTAGCCACCAGCCAGGCTCACAAAAGCCAAAGCCAGCTGAAGGCTGTCAGGAGGAGAGGAGCAAAGGAGAAATTTGCAGAGAGCTTTTAGTGAGGTGCTGGGTGCGTGGGAGTGCTTCCTTTACCCAGTTTTCTCTCCACCTCCCTCCAGGTTCACAGCGACTTCACTGCAGCAGCAACCAGAGGTGCTATGGCTGTCATCGATGGCAATGTCATGGCCATCAACCCCAGTGAAGAGACCAAGATGCAGATGTTCATCTGGAACAACATTTTCTTCAGCCTGGGCTTTGACGTCCGTGACCACTACAAGGACTTTGGCGGAGACGTTGCTGCTTATGTAGCTCCTACCAATGATCTCAATGGTGTGCGGACCTATAATGCTGTGGATGTGGAAGGGCTGTACACGCTGGGGACTGTCGTGGTGGATTACAGAGGTTACAGGGTGACAGCTCAGTCTATTATTCCTGGCATCTTGGAACGGGAGCAGGAACAGAGCGTCATCTATGGGTCAATAGACTTTGGCAAGACAGTTGTCTCGCACCCCAAGTACCTGGAGCTGCTGGAGAAGACCAGCAGGCCACTTAAGATCCAGAAGCATAAGGTCCTCAATGACAAAAATGAGGAGGTGGAGCTGTGCTCCTCAGTGGAGTGCAAAGGCATTATCGGCAATGATGGACGTCACTACATCCTGGACCTGCTCCGCACCTTCCCTCCAGATCTGAACTTCCTGCCTGTTGAAGGGGAGGAGATGCCAGAGGAATGTAAGAAAATGGGGTTCCCCAAGCAGCACAGACACAAGCTTTGCTGTCTCCGGCAAGAGCTTGTTGATGCCTTTGTAGAACACAGGTGAGCTGAGCTCCCCCCTTCCTCCACCTGTAGCTGGTAACAGTCCAAGTCAGGACCACACTGCGCTGTCCCAGGGACATCCCAGAAGAGCTCAGGGCAGTGGGCAGGTGATTTCCCCATTGCTTGGCCATGCAATTAGAGAAACTTCATTAAGGAGAGGTGGGAACAGCGGCTTTTGGGACAAGGTTACAGGAGCCAGGGACAGAGGCCATTTGCTTCCAGACCTGTTTTTGTTGTTTCCTTTTGTTGTTTTGTTGTCCAAACATTCAGAAGTTCTTGCCCTGCAGGTCCCCTGTGCACCTGATGGCTGGGAAATAGGAGGGATTTTTGCTGCTTCTTAAGGCTCTCCAGATGTCTTGAACACTGCCTTTTTTTTCCTAGAGGCTGAAAAAAGTCACCTGTGGGAACTGCTGTAGGCACTTTTGTGGTGGGATGTTGCTGGTGTTTGGGTCACTCGGTGCAGGCGAGGAAGTGGAAGCTCTAGGAGCAGGACATGTCCAAGTCACATGGTGGGGTCATTAATGCTCCTGCTTCCAAAGTGAAGGGCTGCAGGTGCTTGGCTCTCTCTGATGGTCAGAGACTGTGCTTCACTTGCTGGGAGGACGAGCCCTTCAGTTGCTGGTGGAGGAGCCCTGCCTGCTGAGCAACCAGTCCTGCAGCCAGCACCCTTCCCAGTCGTGCCACGTGCCTGCAGGCAGGCTTGGCAGCTCCCTGGGAGAGCTTCCAGACCAGCAGCCTGCAGGACCATGGCTGTAGGGTGCTGCTGCATCTTGGTCAGCAGAGCCTGGGCCTCTCTCAGGTCTCTTGGCAAAATTGCTGCTGTGTGTGGCCGGTCCTGTGTGTCTGGCAGTAAGTCTACCCGAGCTGTCTGCTGGAGCCATGTGTGGAAAGCAATTTGTAACCACTGCAAGGAGATTAGTTTCCCCTTGTAATAGGTAATGAAAACCCACTTTATTTGCTGCTTCTGATAAACTGATGTGCACTCCTTTGATTTTTAGAAAGTTTGTGGGAGGAGGGTGTACGTCCTGTCTTTCCACAGGGAAAGTGTGTGGCCTTAACTTTGTAAGTCTATAGTCACACTTTGTGAGGTGTTTTCCTTGCAGAGCAGCGGTGATCCTCGTGGATTCTCCTGCTGTGCTAATTCCTCCTTCCCTTTACTGTAGGTATCTCTTATTCATGAAGCTGGCTGCGCTGCAGCTGATGCAGCAGAAAGCCAACAAGCAGGAGAGCTCTGGCGCACTGGAAAATGGTGCCTCTCCGGAGAATGGCACTGCAGACACCGAGAAGTCTGAGTCAGAGGATGGTAAAATAGATGATAGCGTGACTGGACTTGATCAGGTGAAAGAGCTTGCTGAGACCATTGCCTCTGACGATGGAACAGGTATTTCATCCCTAGCCCCAGCAGCAGCGTTCTCCTGCCCCAGCTGGTGGGAGCTGTGCCAGACTGGGGTGGTCGGGGAGCTTGTTTGTTGTTAAACAGGACAAGCACTGGCTTCGATCAGTATTGTCCTGGCTCTTTGCATAGAGCCGCTGAATCAGTCACCCTGGGGGCTGCCTGGGTGGGTGGGTGGGTGAGTGCCCCCAGAGGCAGGAAGCCCATCGACTCTGCCGCAGGACTGCAGGGTGGGTGGCCAGGGATGCGCTGTCGGAGGCTCGGTGTGGTGGAGGGCAGCAGGCGGGCAGCATGCAGTGCACAGGCACCTCTGGGAATCACTGCTGCTTTTAGTAGCAAAACTTTTAATTTAATAGCTAGGCTTGTCATTTTTTGCAATCCACGCTCATTTGTACTCTGTTTTCCTTCCTGCTCCAGTGGATCCCAAAAGCAGAGAAGTGATTCGGAACGCTTGCAAGGCTGTAGGCTCCATTAGCGACACGTCATTTGACATTCGCTTTAACCCAGATATTTTCTCACCAGGTATGTGTGAGAGCTGGTTTTTATCCTCCGTCAGAGGACTGCTGTGTCCAGCCAGCTGCAGACAAAAAATTGTGTGCTGTAGCAAAGAACATTGCTGGCTTTTGGCTGGTTGGGCATGGTGCAGGCTTCTCCGTGAAGCACAGTGCTACAGAAAAGAGGAAGAAGCGTAATTGATTGCAATGCTCGGGCTACAAAACGCAGGCAGTAAGCTGTCCCCCACCCCTGTGCTTGGGGGAGGTCTGCCAAGAACCTTCCTGCGATTCTCCAGCATCCCCGCTGCTAGACCACATGAAAAAGCAGCAGAGGGAGGGGGAAAAATTAATTGGATCCTAATGTAGTAGTTTACATAAAAACCAACAGCTGTAGCTGAACAACTGATGTTGGATCCTCAGCGAAGGGCAGGGTTTGTTTTAGTAGCGTGATGGTCACAGTGCCCTCTCAAACGCATGATCAGTCACAGGCATCGTGTGGTGATTTCCACGGCCAGAAACACTGTTTCTATTTGGAAACACTGAAGAAAGTCCCAGGGTGTTTATGGGGGTGAATATTGAGGCTGTGTGCACGCAACTAGCAGGGGAATGGCCATACAGTTGGATTCAGCTTGGAATAAATGTGTCAGCAGGCGCATGTGTTCTGAAACACCCGAGCGTTTTCTGAGGCTGGTAAGGGTTAGTACTTTGGCAGTCAGAACTTAAAACCTGATTTTAATTCTGATGTGCAAAAGACGAGGGTCTGAGTTTCTAGCACTTGTAGTATTTGCTTGTCCATCTGCTGAAACGCTCCCACTCCAGTCTAGCCAGTTGACTCTTGCACTGGGAGCGTACTCAGCACTTTGCAATGGACCAGATGCAGAGCAGAATTCCAGCCTTTAAAAGCTGCGTTAAGAGTGAGGGGGCAGGAGCGGCCCAGCTGCTAACCAGGCAGAGCAGCGAACCACGTTCCCCTGAAACACGTGGAGCAGATGAGGTTTTGAAGAAGCATCTTTAATTCCAGGGAGAGAGAGTCACTTTAATTGTTTACAGGCTCTTACACACTTTCTGTACATGACTTGTTTCTTCTTTAGCTGATGTGGTTTTGTTTTTCACTCTCGTAGGTGTTCGTTTTCCCGAGTCTAGCAAAGAGGAGGTGCAGGATCAGAAGCAATTGCTGAAGGATGCTGCTGCGTTCCTGCTGTCATGCCAGATCCCGGGTTTGGTAAGGAGCTGAGAACCAGCAGTAACGTCCTCTCTGAGCGCTTGCCTTGAGCCCAGCCGCTGTGAGCCAGCACTGGAACAGTGGCATGCCCGCTTCGCCTCCCGAGCGAGCGC
>NW_010401909.1:24511-29524 GCF_000710305.1 Buceros rhinoceros silvestris
CTGTCGGCAGCCGCGTTTTGGCGCCGGTGGTGAAGCATGGCGAACAGCGCACACATCTCTGGTGCAAGGGCAAGAGGGGGTTTTCATTTTCCCAGCTCAGTCCAACAGAGGTTTTAGCACTGGTAATTAAGAGCTATTGCCAAGAGTTTGGGACAATAAAGACCACAGAAGTCATCCTCCCTAGCCCCGGGCGTCCTGCACAACCTATTGTGCTATCTGACTCTGATTGTGACTCAGTTGGTGACTAATAATGTGGAGTGAACTGGGAAATTGTTCTTACTAATATCTATTGTAAAAACTCCCTCTGTAACTCTTGAGCATTTTGGATGCTCACCGGTGCGCCTGACCAGATAAGAACAAGCTTTTCCCTTCTCAGGCACTTTCTAAATCGACTCCTGACGCATGTGTTACAGCAGGCACCGTCATTGGGAGGGTAAAATTGATGAGCTTCACTCCAAGAGGTTCATGAGTCGTTGATCTTACGTAGGAGGGGATTTTCTTTGCTGGAAGGTTTCCTCTGAACCCTACATTCACTAGTTTTGTAGTCAGCATAACCTTTAAGAGCAACTGTTTAGTCTTTAAATAAAAAAGGGAGAGTGAATCACAAAAGAGCTTTGTGACTGTTGTTTTACAAGATAGCTGATACAATGGGATATAAACCCAAAACACTGCACAGGCACGTGTGAAGGCAGGGGGTGGGCCAGCTGCTGTAGGCAGGCAGTGCCCCATGCTCTGCCTGTCAGAGGAACTGGTGTTAGGCCATGGCATGAGTTACGTGACTCTTTATCAGCACTTCAACACAACTTAAAATGCAAGTGCCCCCCTTATCAGCTAAGAGTGCACAACTCCACGTCGTCTTTTAATTGGAAATGTTTTTAGTTAGTGGCTGGGAGGCCCTTGAAGAGGGTGAGCCTGCTAGTTCCACAAGCATTAGTTAAATCAGCCATGCCAAAGGAAAGTGGTTCCTGAGTCGCAGGAGTCTTCTGAGTCCCTGCGCTGCTGCTGGGCTCCTGTGCAGCCTTGGGCAGACGGCTGGAAGTCGTACGCTGAGCCATGCAGAGCTGTGCAGAACACTGGTCTCCTTGGGCTGCTCTACACTGCAGGCTCAGCGCTCGCTCAGGATCCCCTGTGCTGCTCCACAGGGCCTTTGCCTCTGTGTGACTCGCACAGGGAACTGGGTGAAGCCTGAGCCGTGTTACTGTGACAGCTGATCTCTCTGTGCTTATTGGGAGTGTGTGGTGCTGCTCATCCTTCACTGAGCCAGCAGAGGAACAGTGGTGCAAGCAGCAAGAAGCTCATGCAGGCTGCTTGGGGCTGTGGGCTGCCGGTGCAGCGTGGTAGTCACTGGCTTTAGCCCTCTGCCCACCACGACAGCCTTGCTCGGGATCACTGTCAGCCTTCGGGCTGACCCTGAACCCCACCTGACAGTGGTGTGTACGACCAGCAGTTGGGGAACAGCTCTGTACTTGCCAGTTCCTGATGTGCTGGTAAATTGAATGTCATCCTGGAAACTCAGAGCCTTTTTCCCTCCCCAGCCAGATAATCTTTTTTAAATTAAAATTCTTTCCTTCATGTTTGTTCTCGGTAACTGGATGATATGTACCCTGCAGGTCAAAGACTGCCTGGATCACACAGTGCTCCCGATGGATGGGGCTACGTTAGCAGAGGCCATGCACCAGAGAGGCATCAACATGCGGTATCTGGGCAAAGTGATCAACTTCATCACCAAGACCCCTGGCCGTGCTCAGCTGGATCACATTTTTGTAAGCATCAGGCTTAGCTTCAGGCTGTCAATTCACCACCTCTGGTGTGATTTCTTTACAGAGAGGTTCATTAAGCATTGGAACAGGCTGCCCAGGGAGGTGGTGGAGTTCCCATCCCTAGAGGTGTCTAACAGCTGTGTGGATGTGGTGCTGAGGGACATGGTTTAGGGACCCTGACAGTGCAGGGTGAACGGTTGGACTCGATGATCTTAAAGGTCTCTTCCAACCAGATGATTCTATGATTCCATTGCCTGTATAGATTCCAACTTGGCCAGTTATTTTCTCTGTGTAAAAAATGAACAGCTTCAAAAATAGAGGAGGGAGAAGGACCTGTAAGTGGTGGGTGGAGAGTTCTGCTCCTGAAATCTAAATGGCTTTCATAATGTTAGAGGGTTTGAGAGTCCTTTGGGATGGAGAAGTGCTTCAAGGGTTCCCAAGCACAGTAGCAAGCACCACAGTTGGTTTTTCAGCCACACATTTTTTAAGACCTGTCCGGGCTTTGGATTGAACTGGGAAGCATGAGCACGGCCACCCGTGAGCACACGCAGGGCTGGTGCCGCGGTAGCTCCCGGCTGTGCTGCACAGGGTGGCTGTGTCACCGTGCACGGGGGGGCAAGGGGCTCTTCCCCAGCTCTGGGACAGTTCTGTGCTGCAGGGTAAGGTCTGGAGAGTGCGTCTTCTGCAGATCTTGGGAAGAGCCACATCAAAAGCAAAGGGTATTTTTCATTACGATTGACAACTGACTCTGTTCTTTATTCTTTTGGGTAGAAAATAGGAATCAGCGAGTTGATCACTCGATCGGCTAAACACATCTTCAAGACGTACCTCCAGGTATGACCCAAGGTCTCACCTCTTGCCTCCTGTGTCCTCTCTAATGACTCTTCTCCACAAATAGAGCTGTGGAGTCTCCTCTCATTAGGCAGTTCGTGGGGGTTGCTTAGCAACGGGAAGTACAATCTCATTAGTGCTAAAATAGGTGCAGGCCCTGCTAAGGAAAACAAGTTCCCACTTGCAGATCGCTCTCCCAGCGAGTCGTCATTCATGCTTTTCTTCCCCAGATTCTCACTCATTATGTTGAAGACTCTTAGAAGTGAAATCACAGCTTGTTTTCCTCGTAATACCTTCCCCTCTTAAGCAGTGTTCCTTTTGCCTTCTAAGAAGCTTTTTTTAATTGCGTGAACACCAGTGCATCCTCCTACCTGTCCATGCATAGCATAGCAGTTCCCAGTCTCAAAACCTTCTTTACGGCCTCTAGTTCCTCTGTCCCAGGTGGCAGCCCTCAGTGGAGCTATATATCTGTGTGTGTAGGTATACGCTGCTCTCTTAACGCTACACAAATTCTGTCTGTGCTAGTTCCACTTGCAAACGCTGCCTTCCTCCCCCCTCTCCGGGAAGATTTTCCTCTTTGTGGTAGGACTGGCTCTCTGTGAGGCTCAGGGTCGGGGTAGTGCCTGTGTGAGGGTAGGTGTCTTCCACAGCTGATTTTGGTGTCTTGCTGCAGGGCGTGGAGCTGTCAGGTTTGTCAGCAGCCATCAGCCACTTCCTCAACTGCTTTCTAAGCTCCTTTCCAAATCCCATTGCCCACCTTCCAGCTGATGAGCTGGTCTCCAAGAAAAAGAATAAGAAAAGGAAAAACAGGAACCTTGGAAATGCTGATAACACCGCATGGGCCAGCATGACCCCTCAGGAGCTCTGGAAGAATATTTGTTCGGAAGCAAAGAACTACTTCGATTTCAGTCTTGAATGGTAAGCAGAGCCAATCACCCTGGCCCGTCCCTGGACTCTCACCAGGTGTCTGTAGCCCTGTTCTTTAATAGGACTGGCCTTTTTGCACTTGTCTTCTGTCTGGAAACTCTTGAGGGAGTTTTATAGGCTTATAATGGAAAGAATTCAGGCAAAGAGCAACAGGGGGAGGCGTAACTGAAATCTGAAATGAGATGAAACCTGTGAGGCAAAGGCAGCCAGGAAATCCTGAGGAGGAAGGGAAACCTCTCCTTGGTGGAGCAGAAGGCAAGAAGCTGAAGGAGTGTAGACAAAAGATGTTTGTCTATACAGACAGTGAGTTAGGCTGAAGGAAGTTTATGTTCCAAAACCAAGGATGGCTTCTGTACTGAAATGGAGATGGTGAATTAGGCTGCTGGAAGGTGCATATAGCAAGTATTAAACTGGGAGCACAAACCTAAGAGAACAACCATGACTGGTTGGCTAACTGAGTGATGATACCTTCATGTCAGGGGCAGCTCGCTCTTCATGAGCTGAATGCATTCAGACTCTGCTGGGACTCTGCAGTGAGCTTTGGAGAGAACAGAAGTACTGCTGTGCATCTCTGTAAGCTTTAATAGACCATTAGCAGCTGCTGTGATGGTACAGTCACTGGTTGCAGTCAGCACCTTGCTCTATGGGGACTTGTGCTTCAGACACCACAGTGGAGGGATGTCCTTGAGCAGAAAATTAGCCAGGAGCTGAAGCCTGTGTGTGCTTTTTGCAGTGAGAGTGCTGACCAAGCAGCTGAGGTGTATAATCTACAGAAAATCACCCTGCTTCGTGAAATCTCCCTCAAAACTGGAGTCCAAGTAAGATCCACGTCTTCCCTTGCTTTCCCATCATGTGCTCTACTGAGAAACACGAGAGTGCAGATGGCTTTGTGGGGACAGACAGCACGAGCCCCTGGGGGTCTTTGTGGTGTTAATGCTGGAATACAGGTTCCAGCCCTGGGGAAAGAGATTTCTAATCCAGTTCCCTTTTCGGGTGAACTTGCTGTGCATCTCCCTTGGAGGATCAGCCTGCCCGAACAATCCCTGTAGCTCGCTGTGTCTGACAAAATAAACCCACCTCCTAAGCTCCTGCACACACATACTCCCTGTCCAAAGAGAGGCAGCCCTTTGGTTGAGCAAAGCAGGACACTGGGCTTGTCCTTGCTCGCAGAGCAGGGGTTCCATCCCCGCAGTGCCGCCTCCTCACCCTCTGCGGAGTGCGGGAGTTTGGCTGGTGGGGTTCCCCCGTAGCGGCTTCAGTACAGGCACCACCGTGCCTGGGCGTCATGGTGTGACTTCACCACACACACGTGGTGGTGCACAGCTACACGTGACCCTTCAAAACTGTCGATACAGAATACAGTGATACAGGAGGTTTTGACTGTGACTCCACATGCAGAATTCAAGGCTCGTTTCCCCCTCTCTTCCTGCCGAGTTCCTACGAAAGCAGTGACCATGACCTCCAGTCTCTTTGGTTCCTGCAGATCCTGGTGAAA
>NW_010401909.1:29588-37123 GCF_000710305.1 Buceros rhinoceros silvestris
TGCTGAAAGAGTACAACTTTGACAACAGGCACAAGCCCACCTTCACAGAAGAGGATATTCTCAACATCTTCCCTGTAGTGAAGCACGTAAACCCCAAAGCCTCGGACGCTTTCCACTTCTTCCAGAGCGGGCAAGCAAAGGTTCAGCAAGGTACAGACCCTCCATGCCTCTGCCTCTGGGGCGGCTGCTGATGAAAGGAAGAGCAGGGTATGTGTGGCACGGCCCACTGCCCTCCACCAGTGTGCCCCACCCCAGTCTAGTGGAGAATCACGGTCTCCAAGACCATCCGAACCACGCGATGAGCAAGGGTGGATGCAGAGCAGCAGTGCCCTCCTGCCAGGTTTCAGCCCTCCCACGAGGCAGTGACCTGTGGCTGCATCCCCCGCTTCGCGGCAGCGCATTCTCCAGCAGCACCCACCCTGATTCAACACCCGTTCGTACGTGACTGTCTCTTTTTGCAGGTTTCTTGAAGGAGGGCTGTGAGCTCATCAACGAAGCCTTAAACCTGTTCAACAATGTGTATGGTGCTATGCATGTGGAAATCTGTGCCTGCCTGAGGCTGCTCGCTCGTCTCAACTACATCATGGGGGATTATTCAGAGGTAAGCGAGGGCTTGGGCAGGGTCTGATCGGTCCTCTCATTCCTTCCCCAGGCTTGTTTGCTCAAGCACATGGCACGGCGTGACTTGCTCTTGGGTCTTGTGTTCTGTTCAGGCCTTAAGCAATCAGCAGAAAGCGGTGCTAATGAGCGAGAGGGTCCTGGGTATCGAACATCCCAACACCATTCAAGAATACGTGAGTACAGGCTGCTGGGGGAGCAGCCGCGTCTCGTGTGTCCACCTGGAGGCTGTGAGCCTGAATTCCTGTCTGCATCTAGAAGGCAGTTGCAGTTCTCCCCGCTTCTGCAGTGTTCTTCCCACAATCCTCCACTTTCCTCAGAAGTTTCGTATTTTACGATTTTGTAAACCAAATACCCAAGTATTAGTGTTATAAGTGTCCTGCGTGGTCAGTGTTTGTCCTGCTTAGTTTAGAATTTGGGGGGGTTGTCTGCTGAATGCTTGTTTATATTCGTTAGTTCTGCTGGGCTTTGTCCTGCGCTTATGTCAAACGCAGGGAGAACGAATCCCCCCCGAAAGCACAATCCAAATATCATACACATCCAGGTCAGTTTTGAAATACTCCTTGAGGCGAGTAAGAGAAACTGAAAGGAAGCACATCATCTTCCTCAGTGCTGTGTCTCGTGTGATACCACAGCGGAGGTGAACGTCAACCAGCAGACTTGGACCTTTCCAAGTGGTGGAAATTCCTTCTAACCAGAGAGACAAACCTTTTTATTTGTGTGCAGCTGAGAGGAGTGAAAAGGAGAGATCAGTTTGCTTTGCAGCACTGTCAAAACCATTGACCCTGGGGTACTTTTTTTGTTGCAGATGCATCTGGCTCTGTACTGCTTCGCAAACAGCCAGCTCTCCACAGCGCTGAACCTGCTGTACCGCGCACGCTACCTCATGCTGTTGGTATTTGGGGAGGATCACCCAGAAATGGCACTCTTAGATGTAAGTAATCTTTTAGTCTGCACATTCCTCCTCTCCAAGACACCTCCTGGCCTTCCGAATGGCCACAGTGCTGGCTGTTGACAACACACGTTGAGGCACCGCTCCTCCCTCCCCGGGTCACTGCTGGCTGGAGGGAAAAAGGGAGTTTGATCAGGCGGGCAGGGCAGTGTCCTGTGGCTGGGACACGGGAGATGTGGGTTTGAGTGCCTGCAGTCCTTGGGTAAATTCCTTAATTCAGCCTGTTCTTGTTGCATAAAATGTATGGAGTTCCTTGTCTGGCTTGTTTGGGCTGAGCTCCTGAGGGGGAGGAGGGTCTCCTGTCGTGTGTTACATGCTATAGGGGTACCCGCCTGGGACTTGTGGCTGCTGCAGCCTTTTCTGCAGTGAAATACCTGTGTGATCTTGGTATTTGCAAAGCCACAAATGCGCAGTTTGAACTTGCTCGCTGAAGGCCTGCTTGACTTCTCTCTGCAGAACAACATTGGCCTGGTGCTCCACGGGGTTATGGAGTACGACCTGTCCCTCCGGTTCCTGGAGAATGCGCTGGCCATCAGCTCCAAGTATCACGGCTCCAAGTCTCTGAAAGTTGCACTAAGGTGAGGCAGGGTGCTGGGCTGGGTTCACCGTACCGGTACATTCACTGTGTGCTCACGCAGGAGGGATCTGGTCCGGTTGTGCCCAGCTGTGTCCTGTTAAATTGTTGGGACTGCTGGGCTGCATGAGTCAAGGTCTTGGTGCGTCATCCAATGAAAGACAGAGATCCCGTGTTCTTAAAGTTAAGTGGGGGACCTGCTGTACTGCAGGTTGCCCCAAAAATCTGTCAGAGGACGCTGGTCCTTGTGGAGTCTCAGTAGAAAGATGTATGCAGCAAGTGAAGCTGGAGAGCGGGGCTGCTGTAATTATACGGGGAGGCTGGGACGATACGTAAATGCTTGTATTTAATTGTTCCAGCCCTGAGGGAGCTATCTTTGAGAAGCATATCATTTGCTTTTGTCCTTTACTGTAAAGCCTTGTGTTTGAATAAAATATCGAGCACCTTCCTCGTGTTTCCAAGGGAGTTCTAAGTGGTCGGCACCTTTAGGATCTGCTCTCAGCGCTGTGTGGACTGTCCTTGAAGGCAGAACTGGCTCCCTGTCAGCCAAGCAGTGGCTCGCTCCTAATTACTGCTGCCACACTGCAACCCATCTGCTCTTCGCCGGGGTGGAAATAAATCTTGTTAAGCACCCGCAAGAGCCTGACTGGTTTCCCAGCAGCTGGTGGATCTGCATTCTGCAGAAAGCATCCTGCCTTCCCTCGGTAGCACTGGGATGCTGGATGAGATTCACCACCTCCTGCAGAGGAATGCTGCCAAAACCAGAAACCTTTTTTCCTTCCAGAAACTCTAAGGAAGCCAAGCCCAAGCCACGTCCGTCTCCCAACTGGACGGAGCCCTGGTGACTTGGGGCCCAGCTCTGCCACTGCTTTGCTGGTGGTTTCAGGGCTGGGAGATTTGTTTACTTTTGGCTGTGAATAATCAAGTAATTTATATGTTTGCTTTCCAAGAAACAAAAAGACCCCCTTTGAAGGGGAAGGGCTTACGGCTGCTTCTTCCTCCAGCTACCAAATGTAGCCCCAAGCTGCTCCGTGGAGGTGCTGCCTCTGCACAGTTCAGCACTGTGGCCTTCCGCCTTCCTGGGAGCAGGAGCAAAAAGTGCCTGGTTCAGTCCTCTGTTCTCTAGGTCACTTCCCAGCCAAAACTTCCACAAAACTTCCCACAAAACCCCAGCCCAGATGAGTGCTGCTATCAGTCCCCGGAGCGGGTGGGGACAAGAGACTCTCGGGTGCTGTGTTCAAAGTCCAGTGTCTGCCCCCTCTCTGACTGGTGTTAAGACTTCTGGCCAGAAGCGTTGTTATGCTCGCTGCAGTGCAGGAGCGTTTCTTACTCCTGAAGACACCTCTAAACCCTTGTCCTTCCCTCAGCCACCACTTGGTAGCCCGAGTGTACGAGAGCAAGGCGGAGTTCCGGTCAGCGCTGCAGCATGAGAAGGAAGGCTACACCATCTACAAAAACCAGGTAATGAGCGTGCACGCTGCTGACCGTGTCCTGTCACCTTCCTGCCAAAAATGACCGGCACCGCTGCAGAACAGGGCTGCAGCTTGGGGTCCGGGGAGGCCTTTTCTCCCAACAGCTCCGAGTGGACACCAGGGCCTCCTCTTTCCAGGGATGGGGCTGAATTGCTGCCTTATACAATAACCAACCGCTTCGATGCCAAAAGTCTTTGAAGAGTGAGTTTGTCCTTGCTCTGCCCCTGTCGCTGGACAGAAGCTTCTGCTGGTGACATGGCCCCACATTCCGGCAGGACACTGAAGTAGCTGGTCTGTTTTTCCTCCTTTCTGCACCACCTGTCTCTTAAATACTGCATCCAAACTAGTCTTGTAGTTGAGCTGTCTCGAGGGCAGAACCTTCTCCCGCTCGCAGCCCTTGCTGATCCTCAGTGAAACTTGTGCCCCAGCCTGGGGTCTGTCCAAACACGTCTGTACCGGTGATTCAGTGCCGTCTCACTGGCTGAAGGCACAGCCTGGTGGAGGGGATGCCGCTCGCAGACGTGCTCCTACTTGACGGAAATGCGTAATGTTGATAATAAGGCTCCTAAAGGAATCCTTTCTGTTTTTCTTCTGAGCGCCAAGGCAGGTGAAATCTAGCTCTGATGAGTTTCTGTAAGGATGTTGTGCCAGCAGAGACTAGGAGTGCACCCAGGTTTGGGTCCTGTTCTGGTCTGTAATGTCGAACCTTGTTGGTTTTTTTTCCCCGTTTCTGATTAGCTTGGAGAACACCACGAAAAGACCAAAGAGAGCTCCGAGTACTTGAAATACCTGACTCAGCAGGCAGTCGCTCTTCAACGCACAATGAACGAGATCTACAAGAACGGCTCCAACGCAAACATCATGCCGCTCAAGGTAACCTCTATGCGATGAGAGCAGGGGAGGGTGCTGGGTGCCAAGGCAGAGATTCGTGTTGAGCTGCTCCCGAGGGACACGTGAGCAGGGGGCAGATGTGAGCAGACGATGCCTGCGCAGGAGGTGGTGCCAGTGGTGCCAGTCACAGACCCTTCAGGGGCAGGAGGTCCCCGCAAAGGGGAGCACCTGTCCCCTCTTTCTCCTGCGCTGAGCTGTTGAGCACAGCGCCTGTGTCACAGGGCACCCAGGGAAGTCAGTAGGGATACACTGGGCAGCTCACCTGGGACACCAGGACACCTACGTGCAAACCTGTCCCTCTGCTGACTCACCAGCCACGGGCAGGTTGCTCAATCCAAAAGTACTTCAGTTTCCTCATCCTGAAGAATGCCGTCATCTTTCACCAGGTGCTTTGTTCTCCTTCCAAGGACTCTGTGGTGCGGGGAGGCAGGGCAGCAGAGCGGAGCGTGGGGGCCTCCCCCCCTCTACGCAGAGTGGGAGCAGTTGGCCTCACGGGCCAAACCCAGCTGCTCTTATCTGCCTGTGCACCTGGCAGATCACGCAGCCCATCGTGGTGTTACCGAGAGGAGGGTGCACGACCTTGGGCGATGGGTGCTCTCCCTGCTGCACTAAGCACCTGCCGCTGCCAGAGGGTTGTGAGCCAGTGGGCTGGGGAAGAGGCTCCTGCTGCAGCGAGTCCCTGCCAGTGGAAGGGGCAGAGCAGGGCCATGCTGGTTTTCTTCTCCCTGAGAACTGGGTGCAGAATTGAGGAGTTTATGCAGAGTCCTGTGAGCACAAGGACCTTGAATCAAGAGTCAATGGTCCAGTCCAGGAAACAGTGTCCAGCCAAGAGACTCCAACCCATAAAGCAGTAATAAAGAGTCTTACCCTTGTTACAACACTGGAAGGAGAAAAAAAACGAAGGCACACATTCTAAACTGTCACCTCCACCACATTTAACTGATGTCCCATGGAGCTCAGAGGGGACGTGGCCACAGGGACTGGCTGGGCACCTCGAGATGCTGCTTTTCAGCTTACGGGTACGAAGAGGTAGAAAATACTAACTGTGCCAGCTCCCAGCTATTAGTGTGTCATGAGAGACTGACGTGTTTCTGGTAAATGGTGTCTGGACTTGCTTAGAGGTTTTGACTTTTAAAGCTGATTGATTGATTGATTGGTTTTTACTTTTTTTCCCTCCCCGTCTTCTGCCATAGTTCACAGCTCCCAGTATGGCCAGTGTCCTGGAGCAGCTCAACATTATCAATGGAATTCTCTTCATTCCACTAAGGTAGAGTGATGCCTCGCCGTGGTGTACCTTTAGAAATGAGGGGTCTGTTTTATTACCTTTGTTCCTGAGATCACATAAACCCAGCACTTCCCTTTGCATCGAGAGCTGCTGACCCAGACTGTGGCGGTTCCCGTGACCTCGGGTACCTCTCCTTGGGCAGCACTGGGCAGAATAACGGCAGGAAGTGTCACTTCCGCAGAAAACACCCTTTTGAAGGTGAGGGGTCCTTGAGGGCACTCTGCACACTTGCAGAGGGATGCTGGGCACTCCTCAGTGGCACTGAAAAGGCTCCTGGTTGGAGGAACACTCGGTGAAGTGTCAGGGCTCTGGTGGCAGCTGTCTGGTCTTGGGAGCCCCAGGCCACTCTGTGAGGCTGAAGGACTCTGTGCTGGAGAAGGGATGCAGCAGTGGGCAGGGCCACCGTGCGACATGCCCGTGGGGCTCTCTGCAGGCAGCCGAGAGCCGCCCTCTCCCCTCAGCGCCTGTTCTCAGCCCAGCAGCGAAGGGACTCTTCTGTTCAGCTCTTTGCAGAGCAGGAGGTAGCTGAGCACAGCCCCTGGTCTCTGCCCAGAGGGGATGACGTGAGCGGTGCTGGGCTGGGAACAGCCGCGCCAGCAATTCTGCAGCCGGGGCCGCTCAGCAGGGCAGGTGCTTCAAGCACATCTTGGAGGTATTTCTTCCCCAGCTCCACAGGGTTTGTTTACAAAGAACATCAGCTCAGATCTTAATTTGAGCTCTGATTATCATCACCACCATCTTTAAGACCACTCCAAACAGCAGCACTTTTTCTTTTTTTCCCATTTAGTTGCAAATTTGATTGGGGGGTGGTTGAAAAGGATGAGCTGAGACTGTACTCTCTGAAGGCTCTGAATAATCACTGATGGTAAAAATTCTCCAGAAGCAGCTGCTCCAGCAGGCTGAACTCTGCCCTTTCCCAGTGGCCGCTGATGGGTGACATCCTGGTGCCAGAGCAAATGGCACTCGAGCACCTGACTTGGCTCAGGCATTGCTGGCCCCTGGCAGGAGGTGGGCAAGTGCGAGGAGCGTTGCCCGTTCTGTTGGTCACCACCTTGCCCTCGCGCTTCGCACCATTCCTAGCGCCGGTCTAATGTTTGCTCCCCTTCCTGGTCTCCCCTTCAGCCAAAAAGACTTGGAGAACCTTAAAGCAGAGGTGCAGCGACGCCAGCAGCTCCAGGAAAGCATAAAGAGCGGCGACCAGCTGGAGCCAGCAGACAAAGCTGTGGAGGAGAAAGAGGCTGAGCCGAGCATGCCTTCCACTGCCATCCCCTTAACACAGAGCTCTGCTTAATGTGTACCTCGCTAAAAAAAAAAAAAAGTTTAAACCACCCTTTTCTGAACCTGACCCAGGGTCTCGGACTCCCCTGGAGCAGCTCCTCCTTTTTTGACAATGTTATTGCACTGGTACAATTAATACACAATGCAAAGAACTAATCTGAGAAATGTAATCTGTCTGACTGAGCTCGCGTCTGCCCCGGGCAGGGGCCGGGACGCAGCCGGGTACCAGGCCCCAGGTCCCGCCTGCCCGCTGTGTCCGTGTCGTGTGTGTGCGCATCGCGGCGGCTGTTTCTACTCTGTACATACGAATTCCAGATGAACTGTCGTGAGGTATGTAACATTTCTCAGGTCATTTTTATGTTGACTAAGGACACTGCTTTGCTAAACCAGTACCAAACCGGCCCCGTCCACTGCTCGGCGTTCTTGTAAAACATGGATTCCAAACCAAAAGATGATTCCCGCCCC
>NW_010401909.1:37672-40052 GCF_000710305.1 Buceros rhinoceros silvestris
ATATATATGAGATGCTCACAGTTCCACCTCTGCTCTGCTTGCAGCTGAGTAACCTGGGATACTGAATCCAAAGAGTGAGGGCTGGATGTTTAAAAATGCGCACAAACTTCCACTACCATGGAAACCCCAGTGCCTAGGAGAGCAACCGAGGTCGGAACTGCAGGGCTTGAGCAGGAAACCGTGGCCCTATGAAAAGAGAGGGGGGGAAGAAGGGAGGAACAGTCACAAACAGGGACGTGGCTGTGTTTGCAGTAGCCTCAGGACCACTGAGCTGATGGACTACCCTGACAGGCAGATTGGAATCGTATCTTTCCCCCAGCCTGGTGTTACCAGGCTCTGGGGAGAGGGTTAAATAAAAACGGAACCTCCCCCAGCACTGGCCCCTATGGCCAAGACCTTCTGCCCTCCCTTCTTTGCACGCTGGTTCTGCGAGTGGTGCCAGGGGAGCTCCCATTGCTGGCAATGGACGTTGCTGATGTGGCAGATGCTACCAAACGAGCCCTCCGGTCCCCTCCCCATCACGCACACGCCCCGTGGCATGGCCCTGACCAGCGCCCGTCCCAGAGCAGGTAAGACGTGGCTGCAGCAGGCCACGGTGTGCCGACAGTTGAATGTCCTTTTTCCTGAGCAGCTCCGGCTGTAGAACACCGAGCGCCAGCCCACAGCCCCCCGTGCTGACCGGAGTCCAGCCTCTCCCTCTCGTGTTGTCATGGATAGTTCCCTGTGCTAATTTGCGCTGCTTTTACTGACCGTCTGGAGAACACGTGCTGTGCCCGCGCTTTGTACCCCGGGGCCTGTGCTGACTACAGGCGTCTGTGACTCGGGGGAGGGAAGGAGGGAGCAGCCTCCGCGTTGTTAGAGGCGATGAAGCTGGAGGAGTTACTGCAAAAGAACTTGCTCCTATTAGAAAAATTCTGAGTTTCTGGAAAGCAATCAATAAATGACTACAGTGCATCTTTCCTACAAGATTTTTTCTTTTACTAGTGTCTTTCAGTCCATTAAAAGCTTTTTAAACTATTTTAGGTATTTATTTATTGGTTTCTTAACACCTTGGCTACACTAATCTGCAGTGGAGCCACCACCTCTGGTCTGTTGAGCAGGAGAGAACAGTGTTACTGGGGGCTGTAAAACCTGTCACTGTACTGATGCTACGACAGGGACCAGCAGCCCACCTCAGTGCTGCTCTACCTCCAGCTATCCATCCTCTGCTGCCACTACCCCCCGCCCCAGTTTCCTCAGTGATGCCCAGCGTTGGTGTGTGTGGGGGGGGTTGTTTCACCGACCTGCACCGCCCTCAGACCATCCCGTGGTCATTGGAACCAAGGGCCACAAGTCACCCAGTGTGCATCCCAGTGTGTCACGCAGCAGCGCTGAAGCTCAGCCGTCCCTGTAGCAGGCAGGTGACCGTGTGCCCCGGCCCGAGACAAGGGACTGCGGCACTACGCAGTCATTGCACAGAGAGATCCAGAGCACCGCAGCCCTGCAGCAGGCGCCTGGGGTACGCTGTTTGGACGGGGGATTCCAGCACTTCATGACATCAGACAGCACATTCCATGACAGCTACGCCTTGCTGTCAAGCCACCAGTCAAACCCTCATGGCAGTTACTGGTCATGGTTCAGAGGAGCCTCCGCAACTGCGAGCACCATCTCCCACCACTGACCAAAATTCCCACACCTGCAATTTCCATGTTCAACCCTGTCTGCTGCTTAAATGCCCATTAGCGCTGCATCCAACTGGAAACAACTGGTGGAAACTGGTCTCACACACTTACACAGCTGCCTTCGGTAAGGCACTGCATGATCGAGTCCCCAAGTTGAAGGGAAAAATGAAACCCAGCAGCTCTTAGCAACTTGTGTTTTAACATCCGTTCGAGCAGGGCGCTGCCTTTGCTAATGCAGAGACTTGGCTTTGACGCCAGCACCCGGGAGAGCCCTCGCCTCAGCCAGGACACCCGACCCATGCGCTGGCTCCGGCAGAGCACAAAATTCCATTGTTTTTCCCGAATAACAGTCAGTCTCCCCCAAAATCTGTCCCAGGCCTGTTCCTGTGCAAGCAGCAGACAAGCGTGCAAGATGCTCACGCAGAAGGCGGTGGGCAGCAGCTTTGTTTCACCCTCTCCCCACACCACGGCCAAGGTCACGTCCTGGCTCTGCCATCAGTGAAGAAATGCACATCCCCACTTCAGTGCACTGACCCACTTACAGGCAGCGCTCCAGGCAGTTACGGCCAGATCAGCGGAAAACAAACTACACACCAACAGAAAGGCACCGACAGGAAAACAAAACCTCCGGAACCCCGAGCGCCTCAGAGTTCCCTCCACCAGCCCACCACTGCACGTGGCAGGGCTCCCTGCCCCGTGGAATCGCTGCCGGGGTTTAC
>NW_010401909.1:40185-44945 GCF_000710305.1 Buceros rhinoceros silvestris
GTTCCCCCCCGGCACACCCTGCAGCCTCACTGCGCCAGCCGCACCGCAAAAAGAGCGGAGAGAGGTGGGTCATAGCTGTGCCCTGAAGTCGGGGTCAAGTAAGGGGGATAAAACCAAACCAGAACAACCCAAACACCGTGAAATCGCAGCCTTGGGACAGGAGCAGTGAGGGGTGTCCCCTCACGGACCCGCTCGCAGACCACCCCACCGTGGCTGTCCCCCAGGCGGGGCAGGACGCTGCACCGCACACCCACCGCCCGCCTGGGCGCAGACCCCGCAGCTGCTGCCCCACTCCACAGAGCAGCGATGCCCCACGCTGCTCCCCCCTGCAGCCCCCAGCAGCAGCCTGGGGAAGGGGCACGACCCCCTGCTCAGCACAGGCAGAGACCGCACTCTGCCAGGCCATGAATGAAACCGCCCTCGGAGACATCCATGCAGTGCCAGCTCCTGTCATGCCCTTAACCAGTGCCCCACGCTGCTCCCCCCTGCAGCCCCCAGCAGCAGCCTGGGGAAGGGGCACGACCCCCTGCTCAGCACAGGCAGAGACCGCACTCTGCCAGGCCACGAATGAAACCGCCCTCGGAGACATCCATGCAGTGCCAGCTCCTGTCACCACCTTAACCAGTGACCCTGTGACTGTCCTACCAGTAACACCTGCCTCAGGCCAGCACCACTCACAGCAGACACAGGAAAAGCAGGTGGGGAGCAGAATCCGAAGGGTGAAACACCAGTAGCTTTTTTTTTCCAAAATAGTTTTAATTCTTGCATCCAAGGAAACAAAACCACATCTAGTTTTATATGCATTTAATAGTTTACCAATTGGTACAATAAGATTTTTTTAATATGCAGAAAACATGAATAAATTTTGTTTTACACAGTCTGAGAGCAACAAATCTTACTGTAAAACACAGAGCAGTATTATATACATTCCTTTACTGGTTCGTTCTTTTTTTTCTTTTTTTTTTAATTGTGTCAATAGCTTCAGTAACTCCTAACATCTGGGAACTGTTCTCTTCTAAATTTTGTTTTACACAGTCTGAGAGCAACAAATCTTACTGTAAAACACAGAGCAGTATTATATACATTCCTTTACTGGTTCGTTCTTTTTTTTCTTTTTTTTTTAATTGTGTCAATAGCTTCAGTAACTCCTACAGTCTGGGAACTGTTCTCTCCAATTGCAACCTCTAACATCGTGCTTATGAAAAAATTCAGCGTTTGCCTTCATGGCAGTGTCAGGATCAACCTCTAAACCGTGAAGATTTCGCTAACTGATCTTCCAAAGGAACCGGGGAAGCCTGAGGGACGGGCAGGATGAGGAGCAGCTACTTACAGGACACAGTGGAAAGATAAAGAGGCCAATTAAATCCAGTTGGGACTTGTCAATCCCATTCACCCTTCCCCACTCCCAACACCCTCTTCCCCACCACACGATGCACCAACTCAGGCAAGAAGATTCTCAGTTCTGACTTTTTAAATCCACGGGACTTTCCGTACAGCGGGACAGCAAACAACTCGCTCCAAGGGCTTTTCCTTCACTTGACTGAGGATTATTTTTCAATACTCAAATCATTAAAAGGATTATCAAGCCACCACTGCCTCAAAAACAAAGTATAATCTTTTAAACAGCTTCCGCACGAGTCAAAAGCTATTTACGAGTGGTATCATCAGGCAGTCCACATGAAACAGCAGGGGCTGACGGTACAGGCAGAGTGGGCCTGGTGTGCCTACAGCCACGGTGCTCCACGGCCCCGCCAACAGCGCGCTACCAACGAGGGGTCTGTCTAGTTAGTGCCCGGGCCCACCACTGGTCACACCACACGCAGAAGTAGGACGGCTTTTTTAACTTAAAGTGCGAAATGCCGTAAAACATCAACTTTCAGATTGTGTCTACACCACGCTAAGTGTTGCGCTTCTCGGAACGCGGCTAAGACTGGCTAAGACGGGGGGGTAGCGGGGCACTGGGACAGCTGGTTTTGAGCCAGAGGTGAGGCTGCCTGGGACCACGAGCGATGCCAACTGCAGTGAAGAGAGCGACAAAGCAGCAGTGAACCTCTCCAGCCCTCCAACCAGTTTATTTTGTACTCCAAACCAGTAACCTCATCACCGTACTCATGACTCCAGAAAGGCACAGCATCAGTGGACAGAAAACACCGCGACAGCGGAACAAGCTCAGCAGAGCGCAGATCCCGGCGCCACGCTGCGGGAAACCCCCGCGGGCGGCTTGGTCTGAGCAGGGCTTTTACCTTCCGACCCGCCAGCACCATCCCCGAGGTGACTCACTGCTCGCTACGAATCGCTCTCAGCCCTGAGCGCAGCGTCTCGCCCCGGCAGTAAACGCTGCGGACAGGACTTCAGCCGTCGTTTGTCCCGGGGAATAGCTGCACGCTAAAGGGAAAAAACGCAGTAGACAACTTCCGCTTAGTAGGTACCTTTAATTTCTCGTTCATGTTTATGAGTTATGTACATGAGTGTGGTTTACTTTATACTTAAATAAAGTTTATAGGTCCTATCAGGAACTAACAGATGTATTACGTTACAGTCGCACTGAGGAATTTTAAGATGCACTACTTGTGTATCTGGAACTCTCGAATAGGACAAAAAGCAGCAAATTTTTCCAGTCCAAGCAGCTAACAAACAAAAAATACTTTATTTGTGCATGCTTAACTGCAGAAACACACACTGAGAATTACAGAAACCACTGGATGGAAGAGATTAGCCTGAATCTGAACCTGGCTCCAACCCCCCCAGGAGCACGCCGCCTCCTCCAGCCCCCCCTCGCAGAGGCGAGGCTGCGCCAGGATCCTCCCGCCACCCACCGCCTCCCCCTCCGCAGCCAGCGGATCCTTCTGCACCCCTGGGTGCGAGCGCCCTCCAGCCCGCCCCGTGGTGGCCGAGGGGTCTTACTGTTAAAAGGGACAGTTTTAAAAGCCACGTATTAAACGAAATGCATGAAATAAAGCACAAATTCACTGCTTAAAACATCAGACTGGTACTTCATTATATGGTAGATTTTAAAGTGGGTTTTTAAAAAGACCTGGTTAGTTTGATAAGTATTGCAATCCTTAGTTATCTACAATGGAATTTGTCACCAAAATGCTGATTAAAATATTAATTTGTAATATTTCCATTCACTTTAGATCAAAATAGGTAACTTTAGGGATATGCAAATTAAAAATTGTATACACCAAACAACATAAATACTAATAACCGAGCTGGGCCAGTGCTGCTGACAGGATTGGGGTTTGGATTTAAGTGTTTACTCAATAGCATCATTCCCACGGATGGACTTTGTTTTGTTTTTCTTTTAGAAGCCTGTATCAGTCTGTATCTGCCATTACAATCCGACTCTCGAGGTATTTAGTGCTTTCTGTAAAGCATTTCAATACTGCATCCCAAGACATTTCTCACCACGCAAGCCACAGGACGTTTTTATTCAAGCCACATCGTCTTGTCAAGGTACGTGTCACCTCGTTGTCAAAAGGGGTTCCGAGGAGGCACTAAAGCAGCCAGGAAGCCTCTGTACGGCCCAGCCTCCCGCAGTGAGTGAGGGGAAGTGTACTGGGATCCTGGTGTGTCACAGGAATTGCACATCTCTAACAAACACCGAAAGCAAACAGCAAGTGGTACCATGGCAGTCATTTGGGAGATTAAGCTCTACTGGAGGTTAGATCACTAAACTCTAGTGGGATGGACAACTCCTCCTGGAAGTTCGTCTAGCATAAAAAAAAAGCAAACAAAAAAACCATTTAAACTTAGTTTAACAGCACAGCTTAACCATTGAATGACCAAATAAAAAATAAATACATTTATCACATCAGCTGCTACTAAGATTTGTTGTCTTATTTCAGGTTGACAGTTAGTTATATAAATATACCAACCCTTGCGCGATAGGAGGCCAAAACAAAGTGTGTTCTGTTGATTTGGCAAATGTTTCATGACAAATATTCCAGAGTTTAATTAATTTCCATTAATTACACATAAGGTTCAGAAGATTCTGAATTGCAGCCTTATTATCTAGTATTCTTAGAGAAGATTTATTAAGCACACTTAAGTGATGTTACATAGATACACATTTCTGAAAGAGCCCTACAAAACTTTTCCCAAATGAGGTCACCAATTCAGGCACCAACAGACAGCAGAAAGAAAAACAGGTATAATTATCCGACATCGAACGACACCGTCAACTATTCAGTTAAGTGCCCTATTTCAATTATCCACCTTCTGCCTTCTCAGGTCTGATGTGACCAATGCCAGCCCATGTTCTTAAACCTATGGTACTTCTAGACAACGTATGTAAATTTACAGTATACAATTTGGATTCACCATGCATGAATACTTTGTGTGTAACATTTAATAAGCTCAATCTACATCCAGAATAATTTACATGAAAGGACAATATTTATTTAAACAGAGCTCAATGGGTAACCATGGTATCTGAGTGCATCCAGAGGAAAAAGGGGTCAAATGTGAACCAATCAACGGCACTCCCACACTTTTACTGTTTGATCTACACTTCCAGTAACCACATACGGTGCCGTCTTGTGGAAATCTGCGAGGAAAGAAAAGCTTCTGTTAAGAATGAATCCAAACCTCAGTGTTCTCCACTGAATGTCACTACTTTCTCAAAAACACCGTTGCCAGCTCAGAGACTAAATTCCAAAGCTCATCGTGTCTGTGGTTCCGAAGGTAAACTCTCTCACGCTGTAATTTTGTAAAGCAGGCAAATCTGCTTTCACTTCAGTTAGAATTCAGTTGGTAAC
>NW_010401909.1:45033-48236 GCF_000710305.1 Buceros rhinoceros silvestris
AGGAATGCCCAGCATACTTTTTTCTGATAGTTTTCCTTTGCAGACCACCCCACCTTTTTATTTGCTTTTTTGCTGGGCAAGCGCTTGCAATACAGCACTCCCCAGATCGCCCCCCGCTCACTGGTGGAAGGCTCCACAACTCCAAGGCCCTTATGTCTTTTATCCAGTGCGCAACACTGGAAAAAATCCAGAGCGCTCCTATCTGTCCTTATTTCATTAAAATACGCGTAGCACAAAGCTTCGCTAGGATCCCAAACACGAATGTCTAGCTTGGTGCTCAGCTTCAGCTGGCAAACAACTTGCTCCCCTGGCTCCGCACCTGGCGGTGAGCGCAGCAGAACAATACCTACCCAAAGAGGTAACAAAGTGTTCGTGCGCATTGAGGGTTTTCATGCATCGCTTGTTCTTGAAGTCCCAGACACGTAGAGTCTTGTCATCGGCACAGCTCAAAATAAATTTTCCCCCAGAGTGGAACAGAACGCCACGTACCCAGTTATCATGGCCCACCTTGTGCACAAGGAGACATCAGTGAGCAGATGCATGTTTTAGGGCGAAGCATTCTACAATTCACACTACAGCAAGCGAGAGACTCCCTGCAAGGACAGCGTTTAGCTTTCTAAACCCCATTAGAATCCAAAGTTTATCTTCAGTTTCTATTAATACATCTCTATCAGCACCACTGACAATGCGAGTTCCTGTCCTTGAAGGCAAACAAGCACAAGTCCTCATGTCATCTGCACCAGTTCTGCTCTCCACCCCCAGCACTGACGTCCCGCCCGGCCTGAACATGGGCTGGAAAACAGCAGTTCACAGCCCACGGGACAACCCACACACAAAGAACACGACATCTTACAGAAGACAAAATTTGGGTGGTTATCACCACTTCTGGAGACAAACCGAGCTACTCATCACAAAACCCACACCACAGAACTGCTGCAGTTACACCCTCTGAGATTCTTAGTGTTTCTTGGCAACAATAAGATCTGAAATGGAGGAGCCATTACAACTGTGTTTTTCCAGTATTTGTCTTATTTCAGGAACTCTAGCTTCTCTTGAAAACAGAAACATCTAAGATAACTCATTCCGTTAAAACTGGTTTCACATATACAGCAGTGACCATCGGAAAAACGCCAATGAACTTACAAGTGTCATAAGGCACATGCCAGTGCTAATGTCCCACATCTTGATGGTCTTGTCTCTGGATCCAGACAGCAGAAAAGGCCCAGGCTTGCCGCTCTTCTTAGTCTACAGAAAATTAAGTTTTCAGTTATGGCATATATCGAGCAGGGGGGAAGAGAGGAAGCAGATCCCTTCTGACTGCAATTTCTTAGCAGCAAAATTAGATCGTCTGTCAGCTTACAGCTAATGAACAGGCAATGCCAAGGCTGAGTCACAGGCTTTTGTTACTAATATCAGGAGAAATAAACAAGAAAATTGAATAAAAGGAATTAAACAATCTGTTAAAAGCAATGGTTGTATGTCCTGCTGATGCACCAAGCCAAAGAACCGTTTGAATCCACATCTGCCTAGTGCCAGACACCCTCTTTTCACAGCAGACACCATTCAAGGAGAGTCAGACACCAGGGGACAAGAGAGTATGAAGTTCAAACATACCTTGGTGTTCCCAATCTCCACAAAAAGCAATGAAACAAGTTTAAGAATTTTTGGAAAGTTCCTACTCCGAACTTATTTCTATCTGAATCATGCAAAGTACGAAAGAAAGACCTAAGCTCTCAGAGCTCGCAATGTTTCCAGCTGTGAAGTTGGGGCTGAGGTGCTGCTGGCTGCTGCAAGCCTCATCCTGTGCTGTGCGGCACAGGGCTGGTCAGACCAGCAGAGGGCAGGGGAGGAGGCGCCGCTGCCGACAGCCACCACTGCACGAGGAAGTCAACAGCTGGAGTTTAGATTTAATTACTTCTAATTAGAAGATTACAAGGATCTTTTAAGGATGCAAGTAAAATTTGGATGAAATAATCTGTAAAGTCCCTCACTGGAGTCCCTGGTCTCCAGTGCATCCACCTTCTGCCTGGGTATTTGTGTCCTTTCTGAGGGAGGGTGCAAGGCAGAAACGCTTGGGGTTTGAACTGGAAATTGGAGTTAAGTTCTCATTCAGTTCCTCTATGCTCTGTTCCTCAGAAGGAAATTTTTGCTGCCCTTTAATAAGCCTTTCTTGAACATTTAGTAACTGAATGAGAGAAGACATCTCTGTGATCACACAAACAGGGATTTGGTTTTGGTACAGAATGCTTTCTCATTAACTGCGTACACTAGGACATAGCGGTCAAAGCTTAATTCCAGCAGAATACACCCAAGGCAGCTTCATTTCTGCACTTCTGACTCGCTACCTCGCCCACAACTTTCAGTTGCTGATCATCCTCAGAACCTTCACGCTATGCCAGGTAAGCTACCTTCCACACTGATGAAATACGTGCAAGTGGTCCCACTCAGCCTTCTTGGAAAGAGAGCATCTCTCCCAAGTTCACTGTCATTAGTGCAAAGGTGGGGTCTCACTGGGAAACACCCCAAAAGCGTGGATCCTGTGAAGCTAAGATGGGGGATTAACAGTGCACCAGAATGCTCTTACTATTGCTGTCTCCGTCATGCTCTTGGAGGACAAAGATTAGTCGTTCTAAATACTGTCCGGTCAGTTCTACACAGTTCTATCGTGCTGTATGGGCTTATTTGGAAGCATTGGAAGCATTACCTCTGATCCCGTAGCTTCTGATATGGTGGAGTACGAGCTCTCGGGAGCCCAGGAAATGCATTCTACCACGTGCTCATGTTCTCGGAGCTCAGCTTTGCATTCCTTTGTCGCTACCACCCAAACACGCACCGTCTGGTCATTAGAACAACTGGCAATTAAGGTGCCGTCCTGGTTAGGCCGCACCATGCGCACCCATTCTCTGTGACCCGTGAAAGTCTTCACACAGTAACTATTCGAGAAAGAAAAATACGGCATGGCTCAATTAAGGTTGCAGTAAAACCCCTACATGTGCCTTTGAGTTTTAAGGATGTTCGAACTACTCTTAGAAGTTAAGATAATCTATTTTAGCATCCACATGTCCATCCTGGATGATGAGGCACAAGGCCATAAAACAGTTAATGGAAAGAAGTTAAGAAGAGAAAGAAGTGTCAGCTAAGAACCAGTAATTCCATGTTCAGGTGGAAAGCGGGAAGCTTGGGGGGGGGGGGGAAAAAAATTT
>NW_010401909.1:48337-52808 GCF_000710305.1 Buceros rhinoceros silvestris
GGGGGGGGAAAAATAATTTGACATGACCATTTGTTTTTAAAATGACTATTTAACGCAAGTAGAGATTTACAGGTCATTCCGATAGCTTTTACCTACAACTTTTAGCAAATGGGTGGATTAAAGAGACAACTGATGATTGAAATAATAAGAAAAAAACAACCACCCACAACCAAGAGTCCCCCCTCCTTGCCACCCCCCGCCTAAAAAAAAGCAGAGGAGACACCTTGATGCATGTCAAGAAAAGTAACAACAGATTTCTCCTCCCTCCTCTCGTGCTCCCTTTAAGCTTGTGGCTAACCACTGAATTTATATTCCTATCTGGTCCTGAGTTACACTGTTCTACCGTCAAAGCTCCCAGAAAGATAAAGCCAGTTAGTTTTAATTAGTCGGTACTAAAACCTAAACCCCTGTGCTTAACGATTTACGGCAGAATCCTGAAGTGAATTACTCTAAAGGGCGCAATATCGTACCTCCATTCCAATAATGTTTGCTGACATTCAAGATTTACGTGCCCCATTTCCTAGCCACAGTGGTTTATGCTGTTTTGTTCAGGTGCTGATGTTTAGCCTGAAGTGCACTTACCCTGTTTGGACTTCCCACATTTTGATAGTTTTATCCCTTGAGGCAGAAACTATATGATCTCCATTAGGCATGATGGCTACTGAAGAAACATTATGATCATGACCTAAAACCAAATAAAACCTTTATTAAGTGATGCTGTAATGGTTTTTACAGAGCACACAGGACTTGCTATTCATTTATCTTGGGCAAGTAGCTACAGCAGCAGTGCGTGTTTTATGGAATAATCTTTACATGTAAACTTGAGGTTTTATGAAACAATCGTTTATATTTTCAGAAACCACACAGTCCAGACACCGAGCATCCTTCAAAATGGTTTTAAAAACTGCTTCCAGACACCTGATAGTAGGTTTTAATAAAACACTATACTTCACTCATTCAAGAACTGAAGAACCACCAACGGCACACAGATGACAGCAACTCCTACTGCTGAGAAACCGGAGAGGAAGACGATCAGTGCTGAGTCAGGAAAGAGCAGTCGGATCATTTCCTTAACACAAACTCCTTACAACTTTGTGTCTGTGGTTTCAGAGCTTGACTTTCCTCATCCCACAAGCAGTGGGACATAACATCTAACGGGAGGTAGCACACTGTAAACACTATTCCTTTCCAGTATTACAAAAAATGAGAACTTAAACTTCCCACAGAGGCAAACATTAGAATTAACTGGTTTGAAATGTCAGTATTATCCAGAATAAGCTGTTGGGTTGGGATTTTTGACAAGTCCAGTATACGAGCTTGACTGTAACAGTTTGTAATTCATGCACTTGTCTTATTTAAAGCTCTGCATTTGTCCATACTTACAATTGTGAGGATTAAAAACTGAATCTGAGATCAGCTGTTTAGATTATATATAATTTCTCAACATATTAGAGGCATTAAAGAGCTTTGAGGCATTAAACAACTTCCTTTTTTTTCATCTGGAGATCCAACATTCGTTTTTCCAAAAAGTTATAGCCAGTAAGTTCACTAGTAAGTTGCTTCTTTTATTTTATTGGCAGCTACACTCTGTCTTGCACGCCATGGACCTATGATGTACAGATTCACAGCCTTCATTCCATTTTTTCCACTAAGAACTCAGAGGCCCTGGTGAACTCCTACTAAAAAGCAGTCATCAAGGTTCTGAAGCGTCAGAGAACACCAGTTTAAGTGCAAGCTTCTCACTGAGATTATTTCTTTTTACTTGAAATTGAGTTGAAGGGATGTAATGGGTGACACACATGAAGCTAGTTCACCCACCTAGTTCCCACGCCAGTTCATAAAAATACACATACTGCATGTGTGTTCATACAGACGTCTTTAAAGGCCAAACTCCACCCCCCACCCCATAGCACTACTTTATCGTCTTGCTATCGGCCAGCTGCAACATCTGTTCTTCCTCTACAATAGCGTTCTGTGGTGGCTAGAGAACTGTATGCATAAAAGTCAAGAGCTTTCTGTTTCCTTTGGTGTACGTGTGTGTGTATTTTCCTAAGCCTCAAACAGTCTCTATTCCTACTCACCACTTCTACAAGAAGATAGGAAAAGCAAGACCAGCAGCAGTATAAAAATGCTTTGACATCCAGACTGTAAATAGTTGCTGTCAATACTGGAATCTTAAAGAGTTGTGGTTGCTTTACTTTCCCATTTTCCCCTATGGCTTTTGAGCCTAACACACAGGGCGCGTTCCTTTGAAATCAGACCAGCGTGAAAGCAGGAGCCTGCACAGGACATCGTCAACACCTTTTGTACTGATTGCTGCCTTCCCAAAGCAGCACAGCAGGGAAACAGAGGGGTGAAGAAGGTCATTTTTTACTGATTAGAAGGCACAGCTTTATTGTCTAGTAAGCATTTAATTTTTAGCGCTAAACCCCTCTAACTGCTATATCATCAAAGGCTGCTTCCCACAGCATCATGCACAGAAGACTTGAGACGCTATTTCAGTCCATAGACACTACACATCTACCTTATTTACACTCACAGCATCACAATACCCCCCTCTTTCTTTTGGACAATACTCTAGTTTATAAACCCCTTCCACACCAGCCCTTTTCCTGGACTGAAAGAAAAAAATTCACGTTGCAGACTGCTAAATCAATTCCCTTTATACCTTACCATGCATAGTTCTGATGCACTCGAAGCCCTGGAAATCCCATAGCTTAATGGTCATATCAGCAGAACAGGAGGCCAATAGTTTGCCAGTGTGGTCAAAGGAAATATCTTGCACAGAGTCTGTATGTCCCTTAAGGGTTCGTTCAAAGTCTCCCGTCTCATAATCCCACACCTGACAAGCGAACAGAAAACCCGTTAACAGCAACCTATTACTCTTTGTGTTCTCCAGCTTTACATTTGCACTCCGCAGGCCAGTCTGGCACCTTATTGAATAATTAATTGAGCAAGAGACAAAGACAGACAGCCCTAAAAAGCCTAACGGCATAGAAAAATAATCATTGCTTTAATATGATTTGGTTACTCACAAATTAAATGAATGCATGTGTCTTGAAAACTGTCTTTCAGCTAACTTAAAGCACTACAAACACAGGAGAAAAGTTCCCTTGTAACTAAAAGTCTTAACACCCGACATCCTTAAAAATAAAGATCAATTTAGGAAACACTGGGCCGAACAAATCCATGTTGTACAGATTGGTTTTCTCCATCCCTTTCTACACTATCTCCCCAACTCCAGCGAGAGGGCCACCCATTTTCAGTGGGTGTGGAAAGCAGCATCCCTTTCCCAAGCTTCAGTGGGGCTCCAGAATTTATTTGCTGCTTCAGAAGCAAATAGCAAATGCTCTGCATACTGAAGAGCAGCGTCCAGAATGCACTGGGTTAGGGAGGATAATCCAAACTACTCTGAGGAGCTGGACGTGCGCACGTTAGTACATTATGGAATCTGTCACAGATTAAACGAACGTTTGCAGTTAATAACTGCGAGATAGCAGGAAGTCTCCATTCTCACCTCCTAATTAAGTCAGTCTTCTATCACCTAACCGCAAACAGAAGCCTTTGAAACAAAACAAGCTCCTACGGATTTTATTGTGTTTCTCTCAAGCACAAAATCAGACATTTAATTGCAAAGTATATCCTAAACAAAAACCAAATAAACAAAAAAATACCACTAAAACCACCCCACAACAGAAAGAATACATCATCCCAACAGACTGCAATCACTGGGAATGCAGCAGTCGGAAATCAAGCTCCACAGCTTGACCTGAATAAAGAAATTCAGCCACTATCTCTCTCCATAAGAGGGAGCAAACCCAAAGCTAATTAGGCTCCTCTAGAGCATCTCACACACACAGAGCTGTCACTGTTTCGGCTGGCCCTGTCTGCTTGAAGAATAAAACACCAGACTCTATGTTCAAGTCTGCTGCAGAAAGAACAGGTTAAAGCTTTCCTTGAACTAGATCTGGCTCACACTTGTTATTTTAATCTTCTCCAACAGGCAGCCACTATAAGAACAACTTGCATTTTTAAGTGCATCGCTTAATATACTGCTCAATGTTTCTCAGAGCAGCGCTTTTCCAAATAATTTTCAAACCAGCATAGAAGGGAACGATGAGAAGTATCCTTTATTGGGATAATTCCCTTAAATTGTGACATTCAACAACAAAATGCACACTGGTGTCTTTATCAGATGCTAAACTGAGAAACCACTTGCCTGCCAAATCTCTTCATGCCACTGTACACTGCAAGAAAGGCCTATGAAGACCATTTAAAGTTACTGAAAGTCACGGGGACTTCAAGGGACTTGCATGTCCCACACAGAATAAAGGGAAGAACTAGTTCTCAGTTCAGAATACAGCTGCATAACCACTTCACTCCAGGCAACTGCCTTCCTCCTCCTCCTCCTCGTGTTGCTACTCAAACACTATGTGGTTCCTCCACTACTGAGCAGGCAAAATACACTCTT
>NW_010401909.1:52859-57680 GCF_000710305.1 Buceros rhinoceros silvestris
GACAAAATCCCCTCTTCCCCCATCGAGACTTTACCTATTTCTCCAGCCTCTAAAATCCACATTAGTTTAATTATTGTTTCCTCAAGTCAAAGGACAGTAGAATACTCTTGAAGGTATTAACTGGACCAGCCCAAAACGAAAATTTGTCAATTACACAGTGATACTTGAAAGACCTGTCCCATCTCCATCCATACAACATGTGTCCATCTTGAAGCCCTGATGTTACACATTAGCATCTTTGACCTGCTCAGTTTAATGTCTGTAGCAAACACATACCTTTATTGTGGCATCCTCTGAAGCAGAGACCATAACACTGAAAACTGGATGGAAAATTACTCGAGTGACAGGACTCCTGTGCCCACTCAACGCATACTTCTCTGGAGGACGAGGAATCCACTCTTTAGGGTCTCGTTTCTGTCCAAGAGGTCCCCCTGATGTAAATTCTTCCTTAGCTTCATTCAGCTTCGATTCTAATTCCATTACCTAAGTTGATGAATTTTAAAGGGACCATTCATTTCTAGTTTTACACAAGATTTAATTCACCTGCGCTCATTAATTATCCAAATACCAACTGGCTCCCAAACTCCCAGAAAAGCAAAGACCACATGGATCCAAACTGATTACCAACATTCAGTCAAAACAGACCTAGGTTAACCATTTACTGTTTATTCTTTAATAATCTAATCATCAATCATTTACTCTTCTCCAACTTCCCAAATATTTTGACATGAAAAAAAGTTCTACAAAATCACATTCACTCAAATACTCTACAAGTATGTTTGAGCTACTATTTGGCATACTACTGAAGGAGGTTAGGTTAACAAAAAGGAAAGCTGCTGCTGGAGGAATTGTTTGTACCCCTGGCATGGCATGTTAAGCAACAGCACAGACACAGAAGGTGTAATTAGACCCTGGATCTATGAACCTTCACAATAGATAAGTCTCTATTTAGCACACACTGGTGTTTGGGGTTTTTTCCTCCTTTTAATGCACTCTAGATCCATTGAAGCATTACTAAAAAGAGTTTTGTCCTGTCCACTTGCAGCAGAATCACTTGCTCTAATGCACTGGAGTTAATGGTTTCTTCCCTCTAATGTAATGGCCAGAGACGAGGCAGCACAGGTTTGTACCCTCTTTTCATGCCAGTCAAGTCCTCTGCAGAAAGCTCTTCCAACCTTCCCACTCACAAACTGCCTTCAGGCCCCTCGTTCCTCTCCAGCTCCAGAAGCTACACAAGCAATCCATAAACTACAGTCCAAGACATTTTTACAAAGAAACTGGGATGATGTCTCTG
Source organism: Buceros rhinoceros silvestris (assembly GCF_000710305.1). Classification (NCBI taxonomy): domain Eukaryota; kingdom Metazoa; phylum Chordata; class Aves; order Bucerotiformes; family Bucerotidae; genus Buceros; species Buceros rhinoceros. Next base: position 54,154 of record NW_010401909.1, read on the forward strand.
CTAGCCCTGAGATAGACAAAACATTTTCTATAACCTGGATTTAGCTATTTTCCCTACTCGAGTCCTCAAAATTCATCTGAGGCATCTTTTCTAAACCCTGCATTTGTCTGACAAGGGAAATATGTAACATTCTGTTCAGCGATGAATGTTCCCTTTCAGTCATAACTGTTTATACAAGTGAATCCATCTGATCTCTACTTACCTTCTTTTGTAATCTTATAACAGATGTCCATTTTTTTTCCAGAAGTCCAGCATACTTCTTATCTAATTCTTCATTCTGAGGAGAAGCATTTAAATAAATCAGTACATTCTAGTTCTAAAACCTATAGAAGTGTTTCTTCAAAGGCAACAGAAATGACTCATTTTAATAAAAATCTCTTGACCACAGAAAGGAGTTCAAGAGAAAGTCTGTGTCATTAAACAGAACAACCACACTTCAAATTTTAATAGCTACACTTTATATACATCGAAAAGAAAAAAACATTTTAGAACGGCATTTTTAATTTAAAATACTGCAGGAGGACAGATTAATGATGCTCAATTCTGCTAATAGAATAGAAAAACTAGGAGTAAACTGTTACCTGTGTTGTTTTCAATTTTCATTACTTGAAAGCTTTTTTAAATATCTGAGAATGTTGTATCATATTTGTTAGAGGATTCCACCCACCCCTCTGCCCAATTAATTCCTACAAACACCAAGAGCAGGCAGCTCACGCTGACTGCAGGGACCAAGATCCACAGAACTGGTAAGCAGTTTCTCCAAGCCTCCTTTTACCGTCCACCAACTAGAGCATCAGGGACCAATGACTCGCACAGACTATTTGAAACCAGCAAACCAGTTGTGACCTCTTTTTTTCTAAAAAACTTGGTTACAGTTCACTTCAAATTACCACCATAATACTACATTATTTTGTGCTGCCTTCTCAAAGACAAGCTTTAAGCCCTTTCTGCATCTTTCCTTCAGTAACTGAAGCAGAACACAGACTATCACACCCGCCCTACTGAACACCACCTCGGGTACTCGAGAAATCAACACCGATTTTGCAACTCTAATGAAACTTTAATGAAGAATAATTTTCTTCTGCTAAATATTTTCCTCCTTTGGGTTCTAAGGAGTAGCTGAGGAGCAACAATGAACAGCCGATGCAATGTGTAAAGGCCCGGGGATTCCTCCTTTTCTTTTTCCTCCCACTTATTAATACAAGAAAAGCAACACAGAAAAACAAACTTCAGAGGCACAGAAGGGTAATTAAATGCTGCACGCTTTCCATGTATGAAATGACAACCTCACACTGAAATATTTCTAAATTAGACGGAGAATAGCAAAGCCAAGGGGAGAAATAACAGTGCCATGCCGTACTCCATAAAAGCTTGGAGGACTGGCTGCCTCTGTCAGAGACCAAATGCTAACCTGCTACTTCAGGGGTGTTCGTAAAAGGTGGAGTTATCTGCAAGAACAATCAATACAAAAAAATGAAATCCCTTTGTAGAGCTACACTTGAATCCTTCAAATTTACTGAAATAACTTCTGCCTTTAACTTTTTTGGGTCATTTTAGCATAACCCCATCCAATTCAGATTTTCTCCCAAGAAAGCCACGTGGAACTTTCAGTAACTGCATTTTTTATTCCCCTCAGGACCAACTAGCCAATTTAAATGGCCCTTTTAACCTTCGGGAAAGAAGACTTAATTAGGTTGATAGATAAGGCAGCTGAAGGAATGGTATCAAGATATTAAATTATAAGTATGGTATTCCTATTTGTCATTTCTACTTATTTATTAGATACTGGAAGCAGATTGGAGAAATAAAGTCAAACTTCAACTAAGCATGGTGGAAAAAGAACAATGCAAGATTTAGACCAGAGAAAAGGCGCACAGAGAAGCTTTCCACTCGACCCAGCTGTATCCAGATGAAACGCACACCTCCTATGCTAGTAAGCAGCAAGTTCAAAACCGATACCAAGAATCAGCCATTACAAAGGCAAATGAAGTTGCAGGAAATAGCTGGTCTAAGTCACCGGCATCCTTACAGTCTAACAAAACAGAGCTGCTTAACAGAGCTGCTTACCAGAGCTGATCAACTTACCTGAGCTACCAAGGCTTGCCCTCCCACTATATGGTTAACCAACTGGTATGCAACAGTTTCAGGCAACGTTTTAACTACTGACCCAGTCCCAGAACAGACTTCCACCATTTTCTCTGTGTGATCAAGGAGCAGACTAAAGCCATCCTGTTTTGTCTTCCTGTTTTCTTAACGTTACCACGTCAGCCTCCAAAGCTGCACAGCCTTACACCGATCCAAATCTGCTTACAATAGCAGGGTCTTTGGTTTTCTAATTTTGGATTGTAGAAAGTTTATGCTTTTATGCAGAATTCCGTGATAAGAATAAGCACAGTTAAGGAAATGAGTTACAGGGAGGGGAGGGGAGGATGGACAACAGCAGGAAACAGAAATTAAATGTGTTAAAATTAAACACATTCTTCTGAATATGAAGCCAGAATAGTTCAGGTTGGAAAGGATCTCTTGAGATCAAACTCCCTGCTCAAAGCAGGGTTAGCCAGAGCACACAGCCCAGGACTGTGTCCAAGACTCCACAACCTCTCTGGGCAACCTATTCCAGTGTCCAATCCCTCTCACAGTGAAAATGTTTTGTATTATGTTTATATAGAATTTTCTGTGTTTCAGTTTCTGCCCAGTGGCTCTTGTCTGGTTACTAGCAGCATTGTGGAGAGTCCAGTTCCATCCCCTTCATGCCCTGCCATCAGATACTTATAAACAACAGTAAAGTCCCCTAAGCCTCCTCTGCTCCAGGCTACCAAGTGCCAAACCCCTCAGCCTCTCCCACACCAGAGATGCTCTAATCCTGTATGGAGCTGCTCAAGTAAGTCCAGTGAAGGACCATGTCTGTCTTTGGTTTTGCAGGGTTTTTCGTTTTTTTTTTTAATACCATCCTCTATCCCCTTTCTTACATGTTCAGTTGCCTTTTGTCAGCTTTATTTTCTAGCACCTTTCATCTTCAAGTATCTAGGCCCTCTTAGGACATGAATCCTTAAAAGTCCATTACAGGAAAAACTCAGCATTGTATAGAGGAGCAGTAGCTAGACAAAAAGAGATTAAAAATATGCCTAAGTCATTACTTGAAGATAAAGGCAAGAGTTTTGCTCAGAAATTGCCAAGTCATCCAATGAGTATTTTTTGGTTTACGGCAGGTTAATAAGCTGTACGAGTTTATCACCTCCAGTTCTACAACCACATGAGCTAATAGGTAGATAACAGATAAACTTGTTTAGAACGGACCCACGCGCCATAAAATTATAAACTCTTTACTTAAGTTATAGTGAAGAATCTTGTTTGAACTCACCACATCTAACTCAGCTTCCTTTTTAAAAACCGAATATGCCTCTTCATAGCCATTAGAACGAAGGTAATCTGCTATCGCTCGATTTCTAAAAAAAAAACCAAAGAACAGTCTCTTCAGCTGCAATTCTGAGTAAGAGCAGAGGGATTGCTTCAGTCTTTTTTACTGT
>NW_010401910.1:0-303 GCF_000710305.1 Buceros rhinoceros silvestris
CCTGGAAGAGCTGCTGCAGCAGCTGAGGGCAGGGACAGGACAACCCCAAGACACCATCAGCCACCATGCAGCTGTCACGTATTTTCACAATAAAATTATATGGTTGGTTTAATACTGAAGGGATTTGTCTCAGTGTCGCTGCTAGTGAGGGTCCCTGAATAGGGGCCCTGAATGGGCAGGGCACGTCTCCAGGATGGAGGATCACTGCCTCCCCAAGATTGTGTTCTACGGTGAACTCGCCACCGGCTGCCGCAAGAGAAGAGCTCCAAAGAGGAGATATAAGGACTCCCTGAAACAATACCT
>NW_010401910.1:484-8192 GCF_000710305.1 Buceros rhinoceros silvestris
TCCCTCAGCCTTGGTCATACTGACCACCATCAGTGGTCCACCCTGGCCTCCAAACGGGAGATTTGGAGACACACCATACATAACGCTGCTCCCTCCTTTGAGAGCACACGTAGAATCAGTCTCGAAGAGAAAAGACAACACGGAAAGAACTGTGTCTCGACTGTACCACCCAAGGAGACCTTCCAGTGTGCTCTTTGCAGCCGGTCTTGCCTATCCTGCATTGGCCTTTTCAGCCATCAGCGCGCTTGCAGTAAGCGTGGGTAAAGCCCTTCCCAAATCTTCTTCCGCGAAGCCGAGCCATCATGATGATGATGATGATGAGTCACTTCTGAAATGTCAGATCTGCCATCTAACCCACAGCTTCCCAAGTGTTTCAAACTAACATTGGAAGAATGTAAACATATACTCATTCTCAGAGACATACTAAACTCAGAGCATTTCCAACAATTTTTTTCCTTTTTAAGTTTAAAAAATGTAAAAAATCAGTGATATACATTTGGGTGTACAGTCGTTCATAATAATGGATTAATTGGAATCTACAGTTAAAGAGACAGAATCCACTGTTTGGTAAAGGTGTGCTCAGTTTTATCAATGTTTGATATCTTCTGCTTTACGAAGAAGGCATATTATCCATAGAGTTTGTTCCATAATGAAATATCTAAATGTTAGTACTGCTAATGAGAGACCTGATTTTAATTTTTGTGTTTAAGCAGCTATTTTGTTCAGTGCTGAATCACCATGCAACCTTGAATAATTTCAGTCATACGTTGTGTGCTCTGTTTCTCTGTCAAGTGATAGCAACAATACTACTTCACGGGAGAGAATTTGATGAACTGGGAAGCATAGGACTACAACTCTCCTCGGAAGAACAGCGGTGTTTCAATTATCTCAAAATATTTGAAGAATGTCTGTAAGTAATAAGAAAAATAAAGCCAGTGACAGTGAGATATTGGAAACATTCTTTGGGGTTTTTTTGGAGATACCAAACTTTTTAGAGGAAATTGGAAATGCAGAAAACTAGATTGTTTTCACCTATTCTTAATTTATTCTTTTTTTAAACTGCAGTTTTTAAACTGTAGTGACCTTGAATATACTTTTTCTGAACACATAGAAAGCAAACTGATCCACAGAACAGAAACAAAGAGTGAATTTTGAATGTGATCTTTCTACAAGTCTACGGCAGGTGGAATATTATAAAAATATGCCCCATGCTGGATGCATCCTCCTAATGGCTGCAGAAGACATCTGTCTACTTCCATGGAGAGCCACTACAGACAGATCCAAACACTTCACATACCTCCAAACTCATTGACGATCACAGGTTGGCTTAACTTTACATGCTGTGAACATTTTTGATTGACTTTGGTGGAAGGAACTATTCCCAGTGCATACAGTGAGGCACGTGCATGAAATCTTGGCAGGATTTGGTCTTAAGACAGTGAGTTTTCGTTGTGCTCTGTAGAAGACTGATGGAGAAGTTAATTTGACTGATGCCAGCATCTTCTTTGCTAAAAGTATGTACCCTAATGACTGCAAAAATGTGGCATGATTATTCCAGAAATCTTGAAAATACACTGGAGGAGTGAGAACAGCAGATTTCTTGTTTGCATACTGTGGATGTTCTGCCGTGGGTAGTTACTGATGGCTTTTTGCTGCTCTACTAGCCTTTTCACCATGTGCAATGTTGGGTATTGGTGAGCCAGGACTTTCTACTTTAATTGGCACATGGATAGACTGTTTCCCTCGAGCAGTTCCAGAAGACTGTTATGGGCCCGAGCCGAGTAAAATGGATCCAGATATTTCAGTAAATGCAGAAATTGCTAGCTCTACCCCAATTTCTCTCTCTCCCTTTCCCCCACTCTCTCCCTCTCCCTCAAACTCTACCTCCATTTCTCTCTCTCCCTGTCCCCCACTCTCTCTCTCTTCCTTTCTCTCTGGCTCTACCCCGGTCTCTTCCTCTCCTCGGCTCACTCACTCTCACGCACTCTCTCCCTCTCCCTCAAACTCTACCTCCATTTCACTCTCTCCCTTTCCCCCGCTCTCTCCCTCCCCCCACTCTCCCTCACACTCTATCTCTCCCATGGTTGCAAGGTTTTTTCCTTTTCACTTCTAGTTCCAGGGGACCTGCTGTCAGGGCAGAAGGGGAGAGAGACAGCGCTGCCCGCCGTAGAAATACTGAGCTGGACTACAGGAGGCACCTGAAAATACTAGTTTTTGCTATTGTAGGCGTTGACATTATTGCGGTGATTCTGATTTGGATTTCCGCTTTTTGTTGTTATTATGACTGTCTTGGCTAAGTTACATGTTCTGTTCCTGTTTGTTACTAACTGTTGTTAATTGTTAACCCAGTTTATATGCGTTTGTTGTTCAATAAAGTTCAGTTTTGTTGTTTGGTTCAAACATGTGCCTTTCTTCGTTTTTATCCTTATAGTGGATCTATAAGCAAAGGCGTGTGGCAGCGGGGCGGGGAGGGGGGGTCATATAAAACTGCCATGCAGTTTGGGAAAATAGCAAAGCTATATGATTCTAACAGTTACGCGTTTGGCTTGCTTTACAAATCTGATATGTTTGACACCATTGGGCGAGGTTACAGTGATTGCTTGCATACGACTCACCATGCTTTGGATTAATTGAATCAAACATGGAACAGCACAAGGCAAAAACGTTAAAGCTCCTAACCCACACAGTAAATAAAATAAAAGTCATTTTATCCATGGTGTTCTGGGCAGCCAGGACCATAAATCACTATCCCAACCGTTCCAGCCATTCCACGTCTGAGTAGGGACATGGGCTAGTTTTCTGATGTCCTTAGTCAGCTGAAGAACCACCTCTCCTACATCACTGATTTCTAAACAACAGTTAGAAATATTTAACTTCCCACATACTCCTCCCTCTTCAGCCAACAAATAATCCAGGACCATGCAGGTGTTGCAGGATCGTAGCGCACATCTCTCGAGATTGTTGATTTAAGAGATGTATAGCATTGGCAGTTTTGTTGGTAATGATTTCCAAAACTGCTTGCAAGGGAATTATGCGATTTAGGTTATAAATTGGTTCTCGTGCTCCTGCTATCAATTCATTAGGATTCCAAGAGGCTGGTCCATAATGTTTTGTTACTCTCTCGGTAGGCCACTCATTTTTTCCCCATTTTTGCGTTCCACCTATTTCAATCTTGACAGATCTCTTACGCGTGCAACACCTTTGTCACCCAAATTGTCGTAAAGTCTTACACCTAGTCGGGGACCCTCTGCCTCTGGAAGAAAGAAGAATAGAGGCTGGATTATTCCAATGTAACAGATCCCTGACCAGTTTGCTGGTAGCATTTTGTAAGCACTGTATCCACAGATCCAGTAATGTCCCTTTCTGGCTTTGGCTCCTCCAGCAAATGGTCAAGCTGCGGTCCTTGGGTGTTGCAAATAAGTTGTATTATAGGCCCCCAGAGGGCTAAAAAAGGTGCTGATACATTTCCCTAGTTCACTGTGCGTTTGCCCAGTGCAATACCAAGCACCCGTATCGTTTTTCCACTCACAAGTTTGAATATAACCTCGGCCGCTAGGCTACCATGCTTGAAAGGATCCGTTTTTATTCGACCAAAATCCCCAAAAATTCCTACTGCACCCAACTTCATTAACCCACATCCAGGCACTAAGGCCAATATCTTTGTTAATCAACTTATACGTGAGTGTCCACTGACATCTGCTCTCCCCCACCTTGACTCCTCCCTCTTGGGTGCAATTTAAGCAATATCTACCTACAGCAGGGAATTGAACTGGCCATGTTTCAGAGTTGTCCCAAGTGGTGTTATTGATCTCGCCGCAATTACTCATAAGCTGTCCTGGGGTAAGGGGCATGGAGGTCCACGGCCAGCTCGACAGGCCTAGGGGTCTCCCACAAACCCAGCAACGACTCAGGTTAAAAGCGTCACTTACATATTTTGCCAGCAAAACAAATTCATTGTTCTCAAAGGATTTATGCAGATAGAGGGGAGAGGGGGCTGGCCTCTCCTCTCCATCTTGGACAAGCAACATAATCAAGAGAAGAACATTGTTTACGGACATCTTCACTGTTCGGTTTATCACCTCTTCTGCATGGGTGTCAGGTTTTGGTCTGCTGCTTTCTTCCTCCTAAAAACAAAACAAAACCGAATTCGCTTCTCGGGTGAGAGAAAGAGGAAGAGAAAAAAAAGGGTAAAAACAGGCGCAGTGGGGAGAGGGGGGGCAGTGGGGTATTCTGCTTCAAGGTGGTTCGTCCTCATTCAGGCTTCTTCAGCATTCCTAAAATGAAGGAATTATCCATCAGGTGTTAATTTTGTGTTCTTTCCCCCATGCATCAGTTGCTCTCCATGCATATTTGTTGAATGGCTCTTTCAGAACCAGGGGAACATGTCCTATGGTGGGCATGTCCACCAGCACGGGCTGGCCTGTAAAGTGGCAAGGAGTCTCTCCTTGCTGTGGGTTGCCTGTTCCTGGGAGCAAAGACGGGGGTGTAGGGCAAAAAGCGTTCAAACGGGGGCAACCATTCACTCCCCAATGGTCATTCACTCTGGTTACTGCGTCCCATAACCTACCCATCCAATTTGGGTTGTAGGGTTTCAGGAATCGTTTCAACAGACCATTTGATCTCTCTACTATTCCGTTGGCTTGTGGGTAGAAAAGCACATGAAATACCCACTTAATTCCTTCTTCTTGTGCCAACTTTTGTACAATGTGGGCGGAAAAGTGAGTTCCATTATCTGATTGTATCGTTGAGAGTTTGGGAAGGGTACTAAACCACATTTTTAAAGCTTTTACTGTATTTTCCCCAGTTGCCTGTGAAAAGGCTTCTGCTTGCAGTAATCCAGAAATCACTTCCACTCCTACCAACACATGCTGTTTCCCTTCAGATTTATGGAAAGGACCAATATAATCTATCTGCCATGTTTCCCACAACGTCTTTCCCTCTCTTAAGTGCAGAGGTGTATCTTCCAAGGGGCGATTTTCTAACCGACTGTGACACTGAGGGCACGCCGAGATACAAGTACGACATTGCTCCTGAGGGATGGGCCATCCTCGGGCCGATGCTTCCTGTGTCCCTGTATGTCCACGCTTTACATGCAAGCACTCCAACAGTCTCGCCCAGTCTTCTCCTGCCGCCTGAAGAGGCGCTAGCCTAGCTATTCATCAACTTTGTTGTTCCACTGACTGGTAGGTGTACTGTCACCCTGGTGGGAGGGAACCCATCCCACGAGGAAGTTTCCCTGTTTGGCAATCTCACAGATGTTTTGCCACCGCTCCTTTTGCCACACAGGCACTCGGTTGACTTCCCAATTATTCCGTTCCCAAAAAGGGAGCCACTAAGTACGTCCCTTAAAAACTGCAAATGAATCTGTATAAATATATAGAGGGTCCTTCTCCGTTTTGCACTGATCAAATAGACTCCAGACTGCTATCAGCAACCCCACTTGGGCACTGCCTTCCCCTTCAGTAATTATTTCTCCTTTTTTGTCTACTCTCAGTGCTACTGCATGATATTTCCATGTTTTTCCCTCCCTCTTTGATGAAGCATCTGTAAATCACACATTTGAAAGGTCACTGGAATAGGCTGGGGCCACCTTAATACATGCTGGTAGCAACTCTTTGGTGGCTTCCTTAAGCAACTCTTCCTGTATAGGCAAAGTCTTGGTGGTGCCTTCCGCCACATCAAAAACGTTACAATAATGTTCTATCTCAGCATACCATTTTCTCACAGAAGCTCTCTGTGCCACCCCGTCTGTGACACCTGAGTGCCACGCTGCAATGGTGACTGAACACCTTTTGGCACACGTCAACTGTGGCAAATTAATGCCACGCAAGAAGCAATAACTTCTCACCAAATTGGTACCAATAAACACAATTAAGCTGCCTCAAAACTTGGAACTCTGCATAGACAACAAACCACAATTAGACTACTCTTGCATATGACACTGTCTCGCTTCGCCTGGGCTCTACACTCATACCGTGTCTCTCACTCGCTCAGTTTCCATTCGCCACAATGCACTTCTGTCTCCAAGAACCCTGCTCGCTGCGCCAATAAAATGTCATGAACCGATAAAAGTCCGGTTGTGAGAGGTACGAGTTCTCGGTTCCAGAATTAAGACACAACGGTGTCAAATGCATATGTTTGCTCTTTATTTCATTCACACATAAAAGGGTAATGAGGGGAAGGGAAAGAAAAGAGGGGAGAGAAGGGAGTGAGAGAGGGAGTGAGAGAGAGAAGAGAGAGAAGGAAAGATGTATATATATATATACACCCCATGGAGAACCGGCGTCCTGAAAGTCCGTCGTACAGAGTGGGTGGCGGGGGGAGACGTTTCAACATGGACAGTGCGGTGATACCTTTTATTGTCCATGTTCCCACCTTTTCTCAGTATTTAGGCGGGGATTCTTAGAGGGCTTTTGCATAAGTCCCTCCTTCTGTCTTCCTCCAATGCACTTGCGCCAATTATCTTTGGGGGTCTCCGGGGATTGTAAGGCAGGGAGCCTTCCTCCCCCTCCCTCATCTTTCTCGCTGTATTTGTAGAAAAACAGATACTTTCCATCTGTGGCTTTACACTTTGGAGGGCGTATCCATAGACAGCATCCTGCTTGTCTTCATGGTGGGGCGGGGCGAGGGGGGTGCGTGCACCGGTGCTAAGCTTGCTCGTTTCCTGTAAGCCTTGCATTATCTGAGGCCAACTTTTACCTAATGTCCAGTGAGGCGTGTGTCCATAGGGACAGTTTGCGTCCCCTAGAGTTGTCCTTTCATTATCCAGTGATTTGGTGGTGGTGTGCATGCTCGGTACCATCCATGGCCCAAGCTCATGCACAGGGTCTGTCAGAAGCAGGACCTCACTGTACCAGGAAAGGTTTACGCAGACAGGACACCTGCACTAAGGTTTTCAGAGAAAAATAGAGGTTTTTCCTAGTAAAAAGGGAACATTTGTGGTTTGTTGTTGTGTGATGTTCTCAAACTCTGCCTCCATCTCACTCTCTCCCTCTTCCTGAAACTCAACCTCCATTTCGTTCTCTCCCTCTCAACAACTCTCCCCCTCTCCCCCAGGCTCCTCCTCTAATCCTATCTCTCCCTTTCCCCCACTCTCTCCCACTCTCTCCCTCTTCCTTTCTATCTCCCTCTCCCCCACCCTCTCCCTCTTTCCCCTCTCTTCCTCTCCCACGATCTCTCCCTCTCCCCCATTCTCTCCTTCTCCCTCAAACTCCATTTCACTCTCTCCCTCTCCCCCACTCTCTCCCTCTCCCCAACACTCTCCCTCCCCCCCCTTCTTTCCCTCTACCCCTCTCTCTCCCTTTTCCCCACTCTCTCCCTGTCCCCCACTCCCTCCCTCTCCCTCAAACTCTACCTTCATTTCACTCTCTTTCTCTGTCCCACGCTCTCCCTCTCCCCCACTCTCTCCTGCTTCTCCTCTCTCTCCCTCCTCCCAGCTCTCTCCCTCTCCCTCAAACTCTACCTCCATTTCACTCTCTTTCTCTGTCCCACGCTCTCCCTCTCCCCCACTCTCTCCTGCTTCTCCTCTCTCTCCCTCCTCCCAGCTCTCTCCCTCTCCCTCAAACTCTACCTCCATTTCACTCTCTTTCTCTGTCCCACGCTCTCCCTCTCCCCCACTCTCTCCTGCTTCTCCTCTCTCTCCCTCCTCCCAGCTCTCTCCCTCTCCCTCAAACTCTACCTCCATTTCACTCTCTCCCTCTTCTTCTCT
>NW_010401910.1:8350-8735 GCF_000710305.1 Buceros rhinoceros silvestris
CCCCCCCCGTCTCCCCCTCTCCCCCTTTCTCCCCCTCTCCCCCTCTGTCTCTCCACTCCCTCCCTCTCCCCCACTCTCTTCCTCTACTCCATTCTCTACCACTCCCCAACTCTCTCTCTTCCCCTCTCTCTCTCGTTCTCTCTCTCCCTCTCCCCACTCTCTCCATCTCACTCAAACTCTAATTGCATTTCGCTCTCTCCCTCTACTCCATACTGTCCCTCTCCCCCTCTCTTGCCCTCTCCCCCACTCTCTCCCTCTTCCCCACACTCACCCTCTCTCTCCCTCTCAACGCTATCTCCCTCTACCCCACTCTCTCCAACACTCCCTCTCCACCTCTCTGTCCCTCTCTCCCCTTTCTCTCCCTCCCCCACTTTCTCCCTCTCTA
>NW_010401910.1:8923-9698 GCF_000710305.1 Buceros rhinoceros silvestris
TCTCCCCCATCTCACTCTCCTCGACTCTTCCCCACTCTCTCCCTCTCTACCTCTCTCCCTCTCACCCACTCTCTACCCCACTTTATCTCTCTCCCCCACTCTCTCCATCTCTCTCTCTTACTTAAACTCTACCTCTGTTGCACTCAGTCCCTCTCCCCCACTCTCTCCCTCTCCCCCTCTCGTTCCCTCCTCCCCTCTCTGTCCCTCTGACCCTCTCTCTCCCTCTCCCCCTCTCTCTCCCTCTCCCCCTCTCGCCACCTTTCCCTCAAACTCTACTTCCATTTCACTCTCTCCCTCTCCCCCACTCTCTCCCTCTCCCCCACTCTCTCCTTCTTCCCCTCTCTCTCCCTCTCTCCCACTCTCTTCCCTTCCCTCAAACTCTACCCCCCCCTTCCCCTCTCCCCCCCTCTCTCCTAATCTACAACTTTTCTACTCCCCCCCAAATTATCCCGCTCCCACTCTCTATCCCCTCTACCCCTTTCCCTCCCCTACTCTCTCCCTCTCACCCACTCTCTCCCTCTTCCCTGCTCTCTTCCTCTCCGCAATTTCTCTCCACCTCTCTCCCTCACCCTCTCCCTCTTCCTCAAACTCTACCATGGTTTTACTCAGTCCTTCTCCCTCACTCTCTCCCTCTCCTCCTCTCTCCCTCTTCCCAACTCTCTCTCCACCACTCTCTCCGTCTCCACCACTCTCTCCCTCTCCCCCATTCTCTCCCCCACTCTCTTGCTCTCTCCCACTCTCTCTCCTGTTGCGGTACACTGTTGTGGTACACTGG
>NW_010401911.1:0-1045 GCF_000710305.1 Buceros rhinoceros silvestris
GCTGTGTCGGCAGGTTTATAGATGTCACGCTGAGGCACCAAACCAGATGCGTAGCAGAGGGCAGATGTTACCAGTACGAATATGATCGGTGTACAGCCATATAAATAGCAAAATGCGTCAGATATTCTCTGCTCATTATTATTCCACTAGTGACAGCTTTCTGTAGAACGTGTAGACGTGTAAAATCTTAACTCGATTCTCAGACAATGCATTGCACACTATATTTAATTACTGTATTGTCTCTCTCACCTTTCATTGCAATACTTGTTGTTGACCCTTCTATTGATTAATGCATATGTGTTAACCTTGTTCATTTGCTCCCCAGAGCCGGTCTACTTAAAATACACGCATTTGTTAGTAGGGCTGTGATCTGGGCTGTATGCGAACCCGCACAATGGGTGAAAAAGACTTCTTTTCCACAAAAAAAGGATGATGAAGTTCTCAGTGTGGAGCTCATTTGAGGGTCCAGGTAAATGTCTGCTGATAGGACTTAATGAGCTTGCAGAAACTGTACTTTCAGCAATGGTATTCTTGTGCAAAGATCTCCTTTGCATGTATGGTTCCTAAAAAGGGCCCCAATTCCTGTTGGGAACTTCTGTTTGCTATTAGACCATAAATATTAAACACTGTCTCAAAAATAATTAAGAGCAAATGTGTCTCTTATGTGCAGTACAGAGAATATACAATCCCTAATAGGAAAGGTGATGCATTCATCTAGTCCTCAAAGAGGAAAGAGGACACTGGTGAGCAGACACACTGATTGTTGCATATACAAACAGTTAGAATTACTCATTTATTAACCTGGCATCAGGATTAGATCCATTACTTATGTAGCGCTCCAAGCTATGCTCTGCCAAAAAGATGATACCATCCTCCCCTGGCAGTGTCAAGGCATCTATAATTCAGAGGAGTGAGGTAGTTACAGCTGAAAGAAATGCTTAAAATGCTTGTATTGAAAATTCTGTGTGCTTATAAAATATCTTCTAAATGCTGGAATGTACCTTCCTGAGGCACAAAAGAGCAGGAGGAATCCTGGACCCTTCCC
>NW_010401911.1:1136-17859 GCF_000710305.1 Buceros rhinoceros silvestris
CCTACACCTTCAAGACTCTTGCCATGGAAAACTGGAAATTGCAAATCAAATTTTAATCACACAAATTCACTCTTCCCTTCAATAGAGGCCAGGGCACCTGAGACCATGGGCTTCTCCCGTGGGCCGCACGTGGCATATGTGCAGTGGAAATTTCCCATGTACATTTACAAAGCTGTTGTACCAGTGGAAAGAGTAAGAAGAAGCTGTACAGCAGCACTGCCATTGCCATAGTAACTCAGCTCCAGAGCTGCTGCTGATGATTCAATTCTCGGAGCCTGCTTTATCTTTTTCCATTTCAAGCTCAAATTTTTGCCTTGCTAAGAAACAAGATATGATAAGTGAAGTCTTAGGGCTGCCTCAGGTTTCCTAATGGGATGTGATTCCCTTTGATCTCCTCTCTGTATAGAAATTTATAGACTTACCATAAATCATAAAGCACTCATTAACTTTCAAGCAAACATTTTTTTTCTTACAGTACATGTAAGTCTAATAAATATTGAGGAATTAAGTAACTTTTCAGCTTATTGAAATACTTTTATTGTGCACTGGTTAATCATCAGTACTGGGAAGAACACATACTTGACATGACCACGTGTTATCACTCTTACTCTCCTCTCGATGTCTTTTACAAACCAGCAGTGTTGCAGTATGACCTATGAAACTAATTTTCATAACCAGTATGTAACTCTGAGCAAACCTGTGTTTGCTGCGGAAAGGAAAAATGTACATTCATAAGGGCCTCAGAAAACCTACAGAACAGAGTATCTTCTTTGGCTTTTTCTTGCTCTGCTCCCTCCTGGAAAATAACAGCTCTCCAGGAAGCCACAGAGGGCTGCACATTCAGCAGAAGTGCCTGGGCTCCAGGAGCTGCCAGGGAAGGCTGGGCACAGAGCCAGGCCCTTGGGTTAGACCTCATGCTTTCCTGAAAGGGGGGCAAGGTATGTGAAGCAGTTTTTATTCCAGGCATTGCTGCGGAGATCTTCACTCAGATGGAGTGCTCTTCCAGATAAAGTTGCAAGGGAGAGAGGACAGGGTAAATTATAGCAGATCACAGAGTATGTTTTGCTGTTGCTTCTGCTCCTCTTGTGCTGCTGCCTCTGAACCTTCTCAGTGGGAGGGGCAATGGGGTTCTAATGTGGAAGAATTTTCCTAGCCAGCAGTTGGCTGTGTCCTTTAGCACAGACAGGAGGGACTCGGTGCATGGCTGCTTCCTCATCTGAACTGCTAAGAGAGAAGCTTCACCTGACATTTTTATAAAGCTGTCTGTGAAATTTGTTTTTGTAGGTTTATTTGTTCCGTCTGATGTTTGGACATCTGCAAACTCTGTTTTCCAGTTTGCTTTCTTGCAGTGTAGTATTTTTGCACATGAGCTGTCAGAGTAACAGTGTTAGAGCTGTCCAGTAAAAGGTCTCAGCATCTTAATTAATTATTCAAATATCTCTGTTCAGAATTGGACACTTCAGAAGAGCAATCAAAAAAAAAAACCCAAACCAAAAAACCCAAACCAAAAAACCAAAACAACAAACCGTACCCAGGAGAGAATCACTTAGAGCTCAGCAGTAGATACAAGGGTACCTTTGCACCCTTCAGCACAAGAGGTTTACTCATGCTGCCACCAGAGATCGAGTCTCAATTGAGACCTTCTCCGTGGTACAGCCTCGTATACTGACTTTCTGATCCCATGAATTTTCCTTGTTCTCTGTGTGGTCCTTCTCTTCAACAAGAGGCCTTCCACTTCCAACTCAATTTGCTTTTGACCAGCCCCTCACAGAGAGGAAGAAAGCGGGACTTCTAGGAATTCAGAGGCTGCAGTCTCCCTGGGTGGCAAAAGGAGTGGAACCTGTACTGTTGGGAGAGGGGGGGTGTGTGTGTATGATTAAAAGGCTGAACAATGATTCCTGTTTTCTGTGAATTCTCCCTTAAGAGAGAAGTTGTGGATGCCCCATCACTGGAAGTGTTAAAGGTCAGCATGGATGGGGCTTTGAGCAACCCAATCTAATAAAAGATGTCCCTGCCCATGGCAGCGGAGTTGGTCTAGATATTCTCTGAAAGCTTCTTCCAACCATGTGATGATTCTATGATCTTTGTTCTGACCGGCCTTAATTCAAATGAGTTCCAGTTCCCCAAGCAGAATAACACCCTCTAGTTTGTTTATCAAATAATGTTGATCTTGGTTTTCTATTCAGATGGGTTGTATAACATATGAGCAAATCTCACTCAAACATTTCACAAATGATAAAAAGACCACCAGCTGGAGCTAACCGTTTTCATAGCAGTAGTTTACATTAGACGTCCTCAGAGAATTACCTGAAAAATTCTCTCATCATCTTTAAGAATACTGGAAGATGAGAGAAAGACAGAATGCTATGAATATTGTAGAGAAAAGAGCAAAAGGTAAGCGTTGCTTTTTGTTGGTCTTGGGCAAAATAAGAGAATAATTAATTTGGGACTCTGGCAACACAAATCAGAAATTAAAAATATAACTAAAAGCTATCAAGATGTCTTTATAGGAGACATATCTTGTAAGAAAGATTCATTAGATTGAACAAATAGTAACATTTTAAAAAATGTGGCCAAATTCAAAGAAAAACATCTGGGACAAATAATAAAGCTCTGCCAACAGGATGGGAAACTTTTGGAAAGCAATTATGAGAAAAATACTTTGGAGCCGTAGTAGCGAGTGTCTCCATGTGAGTTCTTGGACCGTGGCTGTGGTTAAGAGAACTAACACCGAAGAAGTGGAATATTTAGCAGAAATAGGGGAGTGATCTTTCCTGTGTACACAGTGTAAGATGTCTGCTGGAACAGCATGTTCAGTTCTAGTGGGGAAGAGTTTAAGGGAGATGTTATTTTCTGCAAGACATTTATTTGATCTGACTTTTTATAAGAATTGTGTGATCTGCCTGTACTAGACAGATCTCTGTCAGTACTACTCAGTGAAGTGCAAGCCGGAAAGCAACCTAAAGCACTGCACACCCTCGGACGTTTGTGTAGCAGCCTATGTATGTAGAAGGGACTTGGGCTGGCTTGTCTGGCTGCAGGCATCCAAAGTTACTGCGTGAGATTATGAGTTAAATAGAGGCAGAGTCATGCCAAGCAGGCACATCCATGCCTGAGCCTGCACTGGAGATAGCGGTGCAAGGAAGGACCCGTGGCCAGTGACTGCCTCGATTTAACTTTCCCTCCCCAGGGTCCCAGAGCTTTGCCAAAACTCATGACTCATCTGTGCATTTGGTTTGGGAAATTCGGGAAATTTGGTTTGAAGTGCAGTTTGGGTCTGCTTTTAAAATACAGCATAAACACATTTTAAAATCTTCTCAGAAACAATCTGCCTTACCAGAACAGGCACTCCCATCAAAAGCCATTATTTTGTAAATATGCAGTCTAAGTGGCACAGAAATATCCTGCGTGTTGTAGACTACAGCCGTGCCTGAGCTCTAGTAAAACAAAATCTGGTATTGCGATATAGGTCCAATTTATCTAATTCATAAAATGGTTGTATTTAGCAGGACACATATTTTGATAATCTCTGAGAAGATTATTGCTTGATCCAGTGTCAAAGTTTAGGAGCAGCCTTGTTATGACTTCTGAAATTCAGCCATCTGAGCTGAATAACTGCTGCTTATCATAGCATATGGCTTTTTAAATATAACATAAACTCTGTACCAATTTGCAGTAGAGCTTGGGATGTGGCTGTGGTGAGGTCCCGAAAAAGATGGTGTACAGCTGCTTCTGCTAGATGAGCCCTGGTGTAATCATTAACTCCCATTGGTTTAGGGTTTGGTGTGATACTACTGAAATACTCAAGGAATTGTGCTGAGATGGACACATGCATAACGACCCCTACCTCATTTTGAAAGCTTTTTTGCTTTAGAGAAAGCGTTCTCCACTTTTATCTTGGTTCAGTGGATATCAGCTAACCGTCATTTCAACTGAAGGATACAGGTATGGTGGATCTGACAGAGATATTTTTGATATTAGTCAGAATGAGTGAGAAAGTAAGTAGCAGCCATATTCAGAAGTATTATTACTTGTGAATGCTGCATCTCCTGGCATTTTCAAGAAAATATGCTTAATATACTTAAACTAAGTATCTTGCCATATTTTCTTCAGTACCTTATGTATGTTTACATAGGATATAGCACTTGCAGCACAGAGTGGGTAGAAGAAGCGTTTGATTGGAAATCTGAACTGCAGTGCCACTTAGAGAGACATAGTTGACATTTTTAGTTCTATCTGGAGACAGTGTCTCTTGATGAATATAACAATCATGAAAGGAGATTTGTGACCCCAAAATGGTCATGAGAAGTCTCTGCTCATTTATCTTGCACACTGAGTAGGGTTTCTTCATTCTGAGGAGTAAAAGATTTATTTCTGAGCTACTTTTATTCTGTTCTTACTCTGTGGATAGAGAAGAGTCTGATTTCAAATGCTCTTCAGTGTGCAAAGGACGCAGTGATACCTGTGTATCAGAAAGTTTCCCAGGAATTGAAGCACGCTCTACAGAGGTCTTTACGTGAGGTTGAAATTGGTTGATGACATTTATTATGGTTAAAAGGATGAGCTTTCACTAACTTGGAATCTAACATGGTTCTTATGAGCTCTCCCCTTTGAATCAAGGTAACACCTTGCCAGTTACCACCTGCTTCTGGCAAAATGTAGTGATTGAAATTAGGACAAATTTCATCAATTTGTGGGAACACTGTTGTAGTATCGAAGGGCAAAATGAGAGACCATCATGGTGGAGCAGGAGGTGAGGTCTAGAATGTCCCCACAGGCTGTATGAGTCTGAAAGCGCTGCACTTGCTGTAGCCAAGTGAGACATGATGTAGGAGGTGATGATCAGTGCTAAGTCTCTGGGGGCAGACTCAAGGTAATGGGGAAATGATACCTAGGATGCAGATGTGATCCAAGGCACTGCTGGCCAAAACAGTATATCCCCTGCTCTCTGTATGAAGCCTGAGTCCATCTGAACTGCCACTGAAATAAGAAAACAAGCATAAACAGTATGCAATTGCCAGCATTAGAGGCTGTTCATCTTAAGAGCAGAAACCGTATTAGCAGAGCATTGTAATTTGAGCTCAGGATAACTGAATTGAATTTTAACCGTATTTCACAAGTATCACTGATGAAGAATGGTCAAAAGAGAGGTGTTTTACTCGTGTCCTCTTATATGACAAAAATATGAACAATATTCCCCCCACAAAGTAGACTTTAAAAAGTAAGAATCTTACAAAGTCTTTTGTCCTAATTATCTTACAAAGTTCTGTATTTGTCCTGTGCTTGCTTTAACAATAAAATTTGCAATATGTGTGGGTTTGCTCAGTACTGAGGTCCCGTGTTGAACAAGTAGAAATTTGTATATGGGTCTTCATGTATAAATCAGTTCATGAAAACATGAATAGCACCAAAGAGGAACCAGAAACATGGTTTTTATTTATTCGACTGATGATACAGTGTTTGTATTTTGGTCTTAATCCTTCCAAGCCTGTTCTTGCCTCTACCAGCTTTGCAGTATCAATACATGTAAGGCAAGGATCATATAGTTGCTCTCATCCTTTTGCTCTTTATCCTCTCTGCTTTTAGTGATGGTCTTGGCTAGACATTTATGCAGCAGTGCCTTCCATAAAGGCACTCTCTGGGAAGGTTTGAAGCCTGAGCTATGAACAGGGACAAGGCCTTCTGGTCTATATTTTTAGTATCTATTGCAGTGTGGTTTTGATCAGGGCCTTGAAATGCCACTGCATATCAACAAAAGATGATAATATTAATAGGAGTAAGTGATAAAGCTAAATGCTTTCACCATCAGAAGGATTGTCAGGTTGCCAGCTGGGCTATAAATTCTTCAAGTAACCAGACAGATTGTGTAGTCCTTGACGGCTTTTAAATCACTGGCATAAGGATTTTGGAGAAGTGTCCCTGTGGTTCGTGTGTGTGGTTCCTGACAGGTACCTTTCTGCTTGATAACATTCCCCATGTGAATGAGGTATCTTGTTACCATCCTCTCATTCCCTTTCAATAAGATAATTGTGCTGTCTGCGGCAATTAAAAGGTAAATGCCATATTTTTATCTGGGCATCTTCTTTCAGACAGTGGTAGTGTGATATTTTCCAGAACTGCCAGTAAATAACAGTGACAGTGCTTTGCTACGAAGGCTTGTGATGTGTCTGAGAGCACTGAATATGCAAAAGGCAGAGACAGAGCGCTCTGCTTTCAGAGAAACCCGTGTTTGTAGGGCTGTTGTTTAGAAATATCAAGATGACAAAACGAGATTTTTAATCCTCATTTTGCATCTGATTTAATAATTTTATTTACACTCTAACTTGTAGATTTAGTTCATTTTTCTCTAAAAGCACACAAGATAAACAGGAAAATATTTTCTACTGATCCGGAAAATATTTTCTACTGCTCTGAAATTGTCGGCCCTGTCTAATATGCTGTTGATTTATAGTCTAGTTATTTATCAGAAAGAAATGGGTCCAGTTTGAGCCACAAATTTACATTATGGGTAACGGTGAATGACTACATCAGCCTCCCTTACCTTTTTGTTCAGACTCAGCTGCGTTTCTCAGACATTGCCCTTCTCTCTGGACGAGTCCCTTCGGCTATAACCCAGCACGATGGCAAAACTCCTGCTGAGATATGTGTTGGATCAGGCGGTGTTGTTCCAAGCTTGCTGGAGGCGCCCAGCCAGCAATCCCTGCTGCTGCAAATGTCTGACACCCCGTCCCTTGACTCAGTTTAACCTCTAATGGCACCACATGTCTCCTAGAATTTGAGTACGGAGGGAGCAAGGGTGCAGCAGGGCAGAGTCCCCTTCCATCTCCCCCTAAACACCCCATATTAGAACAGGTAGTGGAAGCCAGATCCTGGACCCCTTTTGCTTTCATTAGCAAAAAAGTAAGCTGCATTGTAAGGCTGTAACACAGGGGCAGGGCAGGGATCTGTGTAAGTGTAGGGGACAGGGAGAAAGCCTGTCAGAACTCATGTTCTCATGTCCCGTTCCCCTCAGGAGGTGCTCTGGGAGCAGTGCTGCCCGACACAGCTGGAGTTCAGCATCCCCTCTGCAGTGCAAGGCAGGAGTGGGGTGAGCTTCACAAAAGATTGAATGATCAGGCTCAAATATTTCTGAAATATGATTCAATCCCATGGTCCTTACATGTATCTGTAATTACCAAAATAGCTGTAAGGTTATATCCTGCCCTGCAGTTCCTACCTGAAGTAAAGGCTAAGCATTGAAAATAATCTTCTGGAAAGTCTTCTAGATATTAAGAGTAACTTAAATGAATACAACTGATTGTGCATTCGCTGGTGATACAAATTTCAGAAGATTCAGAATTCTCATGAGTAAAACCATTTGTTATTAAAAATGACCTGTTTTACACATTTGTTTACCTGGTTTCCTTGTGCTTTACTATATTCATCTAGACCTCAAATAATCAGTGGGCCTTCTAATCGGTTTGAATTGGGGGGTTTGAATTTGGGGGGTAACCAACATAGTTTCAAAATTGTTCATTTTTAACTTGTAGAAGTGTATTGAATGCATTTAAGTATCATAACTGATAGATTCCCTTTATTATTCCATATACCTCTTATTTTTTTTGTAATTTCACTAGATATATTTGATATGGATATTCTGTAAGTCAGTACGAGAGACTATCATTACTGTTTACTGCAGGCTTGAGTTTACAGTGGTCAAGAGCACCCATTCAACCTGTTCAAAGCGTTGGTCTTGAATCTTCATGGAACACAGATTTAATCCACATCAACATGCGATCCCACAAATGTGTGAACCTGATACAAGAATTGCCAGTAAGCTCATCAGCACTGGCAACTCTGCAGGATCTGGCCTCAATCCAGTAATGAGATTATATCACTACTAGAAGATAACTTAAAAGTAAAATCCACATAAACAATACTCAGATGTTATTTTTACAGTATCTGTTGAGTTAAGAGAAACATGACTCTAGCTGAGCCTCAAGAGTGACCTTGTGACAAAATGAAATACAGCCTGCTGAAACCTACTGTAAGCAAATACCACAAGCTGTGCCAAACAATTAAATTAGTTTCACTGTAAAAGTAACACCAAATAGAAAGAAAGGACTTGCATATTCCTGTCACTATTGTTTTTAAGTGGTACATCCATGAAGAAGACTAGCAATCATCTAGCTGAGAAGTCATTAACCGTAAAATATCCAATACAGACAGAAGTTTTCAGGACTTGTTTTTTTATAAGGAAAAATGGATTTTAGTATGAGATCAGATTAGTCCCAATCCTAGTTAGGACTATTTAGAAACCCTGTTGTTATTTCAGAATTAGATTTTCATTACAGTTTAAACACTGGTTGGCTCCTCTGATCCTATAAGCATGCAGACTCTTTTTCTACTTTTCATTTAGAAAAGCTGTGGTGTAATGCATCTGCAATTTGCAACAAAGCAGCAAAAGTGGGATTAATGTTTGGATCATGCCTAGTACATTTTAACAGTTACAAGTCTTGAAATGGATTTCTGTGGACACCGCTGAAGTGAAGAGGTTATACATACTTAAAACGTCAGGTGAGGGGTACGTATGTCAAAACCAATGACTTCTGACATGCTCTTGCCAAAAGTTACTAAGATTTGTATGCTTGTCTGAGAAAAAAGAGGCTGTCAACCAGTCTGCGATCACATACTCCTGGCTCAAGGCCCTTGGTGCAATTTCTCATCAGATGTTCCAGCGCTTTTTCGAATGCTGCGTGTCTGTAACCTGACCTCAACCTCCAGAGAAACTCCCTTCTCCACAGCAGATGGAACTGGACGTGACTGGAGAATAAAGAGCTTGATAACGAAGGAGGACTTGATAGTTTGTCAGAACACACTGCCACAGAAGTTCATCTTCTTTAAGGAGCTGGGAATCTCCACAAATACTCAGTTTTAACAAGGGAATACAGATACCTCAAGGTTTTTATATTTTTCAAAAGTCTGTGTACAGGTTTATTTGTAGCCCCAAATACCGTATACTGGAATGCATTGTACTTGACTAAAATTGCTTTTCACTCTCTGTCATCAGTTGAAAATATCCACGTATCACTAACCCCGCACAGTCTAATCCCAACAAAAGTTCCTGAATTTGAGTAATTTTTTGCATCACCTAGCAAAATATTCAGTAGATTTTCAGGGTTCCCTTTTTCATCTTCTCCCATGTACTCTACACTTTCTTGTTGTTGTGGCACAGTGTAAATCATATATCTGAAGCACATAAGGTGAAGTTCCAGCTTCGAAAATGAACTAAATATTGGCATTGTTAGCAAAAACTGCAATGCAAACTTCGAGCTTTTAGTCCTGCCTTATCAATAACATTTTATTATTTTCTCAATTATCCTATTTTCATGTTGTAAGAGAGAATAAAAAGAGCCTTTCTTGCTCTCTGGTTTTTAAAGTTAGTCTAAACTACAGTTTCTTCCATGACCTCAGCTAACTTTTAAAATCACACTAGATTTACGGGTGTTTTGGCATGAATCACAGAATGATCTAAGCATTTTAATGACTTCATTGAAATACACATTTTTAACAGTGCTTTTATCTGCCAGCTCCCTGTGACTCACAAGGCAATGTATTGAAATTGTTAATGACATACAGTTCTTGAAGAGGACAGAGATTTCTTTCTTCCTTTCCAGGTTAAAGCTGGTGCCATCTCCCATGAATTGTACAGATTCATTATATAAGGGTGCAACAAATTATAGTAAGTCGTTGAGAAGCATGTTTCATGGTGCAGCACTTTTTAGATTTAGGAATATTAAAATACGAGCAAACAGTAAGAGCCAGAAAGACAGAAACTGTTGTGTGGAAATGACCATTGCTGGTTCTATAGACTGACTGATGATTTTAGTAACTCCTCGTTTCTTGTTCCAGTTATACGTGCTTGTCCAAATTCATGCCATGACAGCTTTTCATTAGATTTAGTGAAGTATTTGTGTATTTTCTATCATTCAAACAATATCATGCAGTTTGGTAAAATTCCATCTTCTGTCTACTTCAGTGTGTAAGAAACATTAGTTTGGGAATCTGAGGTTTTAATTTAAGATAGGAACATTTTGGATTTTAGAAACAAGTAGGTTTTTTGGTCTTTGCAGGGTGGAAATATCCACTGACAAGGTCTACTTTCGAAGGCAGGAAACTAATAGCATCAGCAGAGGTGGTGTTATTTCTTCTCCAATTAGAATCTCATGTTCTGTGGACATAGAAAAAGTAACTACGTCTCTTACTTGATTCATATTGCAATGTGTCACAAATGCTGCTCATACTCCCTGGCTTTTTCACAGCTCTTAGATAATGTGAAGCCTTTCCTAACTTTTCTTGACAAACACTTATTTCAGCTTTTATTGAAGCCCCTGTAAGCTTTCTCCAGCTCCTTGTCAAAACCCGCTATTCAGTTTCCAGTAGGACTAAAAAAAAATATGAACAGTATGAAATGGAATTTTTCCCATTCAGAAAATGATTTTTGATTAAAGAATATGACCTAATTTTATATTTAAAATAATGACAATATTAAATAAATCTGATTTCACTTTTTTCCTGTGGAATGAAGACATTAAATGGTACCTTATTCTGTGGAGTAATCAGGAAGTTTGCATAGGCGTTGATTTAATGTTTCTAATAACAAGTTTGCATAGGCGTTAATTTAATGTTTCTAATAACAGGACTTCTTTATCATCCTGCAGGTTCTGGATCTTGGCGAATATCATTGTCTTTGTAATAATTAAAAATGCCTTTGAAATGTTCTAAGAGGCACGAATGGCATCTTATCCTGATGCTTCTAATAGGGATGCTGGAGAAGCGTGAGAGAAGCCGTGATTCTGCAGGCAGTGGTGTGCATGTGTGTTCCCCAGGGCCGTGTGAAGGCACAGGCGTGCGCTCATCTGGAGATGCTCAGACCTTCTGTCGCTGCATGTAACAAATCAGGTTTCTTTCTAAGATAAGTGTGTGTGGTTTGGTTTTCTTCCCTGTTGAGTGTATCAAATAGTAAATATTGTTCTCTATAAATGGTAATTGAAATTTTTCTAGGAGTAACAGTTTCAACTAGACCTATGTTGGTTTTGGAGGGTGCATGTCTAAGGTGTTCTCAGAAGTCTTCAGTGATGGTTTCCATAATCTCCCCAATTTAATTACTCTTCCACTCTTAATTAGCTTTACTAGGTGTTTGGTGTAAACTTCCTGTGTGGAAGTGTTATACTCATTACTTCTTGTCCTGTTCACCACAGCCATGAAGAACCGAGCATCCTTTTCATCTCTGTAGCAACTTTTAATGCACTTGAATATTGCCCTCTGCTTATCTCTTATTTATGCCTAGCGCTAGTATTTTGTGCAAACTTTTGCTGAAGGTCCTGATTTGGAGTTCCCATCACATCTATAGCAGCTCTTAGTGGCAATCAAACCTGGGCACACTATTCCGCTTGAGCCCCTGTGAGCTGAAGAAGTACTTCACGCTTATCATCTGCGGAAGCCTTATGTGGTTTTTTTCTGTTCATATGACAGTGGAGTTAGCTTGTGTTTCACAGCGGTCCTGATCCTTTACTGCAGAACTGCTACCTAGCAAGTTCTTCCTCATTCTGTTCAGTCTGTTATTCCTTCATTAATTTTCATTTATCCTTTTTAGAAAATCATCCTATTATACTAAGATGATATAATTTGTTAGGATGATTATGAATCCTAAGCATTCTTCAAAGCACTGACAGTCCCTTCAGCTTTGTTTTGCTGCACATTAATAATTTATTCCTTATTTCTTCATGCAGGCTATTAATGGAACTGCTTGCTAGACCCAGGGCAGATCCCTGTGGACCCTGGTGAAATATATGCTGCCATTTTTACCGTGAACCACTGATAACTGTCATTCTGATATGATTTTGTAACTGGTTTCGCACCCAGTCAATGAGATTTTCATTTCTATCATGTGCCCCTAGTTTGCTTTGAGAATGCACTGTCAGTACAGTGTCAGAAGAAGCACTAAAATCAAAATATATGACTTTGGCTGGTTCTGTCTTACCCACAGGCGTGTCACTCTTTCACAGAGGAATTCATATTGGCTTGACATAATTTATTCTGAACTAATCCGCATTGGATGTTAGTCATCTCTTGTTCATCCGGATGCTTACAGATAGTTTGTACAAAAGTGATCGCTTTGGTTAGGATTGGGGGATGGGGGAATTGAGATGGGACCAGCACTGTAGCTAGCTCCAGCTGAATGTCAGTGGATATTACCAGAATAAAATCTACCTCTCCTCACCCCAGTGCCCTTCAGACTGTAGCAAGGGTCATTGCTGCCCAGGAGGTTGGTAACAGGACTGTGTCTCTGCCAGTCAGCCCTTGTGCCAGGGAATGGTTCCTGGCATGTTCAATCAACCCCTTGGGATGCAGCTTCAGTCTTCTTAACCTCTTGCAGCCCTTTTCAAAGTTGAGATCTTTCACATTAGTCACTAGTGTTAAACATTGATCGGCAAGTGAGCTTTTTAGTGAAATGAAACTTGCAGCATCATTTGCTCATACCCACTGAGTGTTACACTAACAGTTTGGGGTTTTCTTATTAGTGAGGTACTCCAAATGTCCCTTATTACTTGGATCACTTTTTTGTTCACTTGTATGAGAGCAATAAGTTCATCTTGCAATTAAAATCTGTTATCTGATAGTTCTTTTAGAGCAAATTTCTATTGAAGTGTTGGTTTATTTTCACCAAAACATGTGACAGCTTAGTATGTATATTCATGTCACTACATTTTAAACATGATGTGTGATATATTTTTTTCAGAAAGTGGGCATCTCAAAGTTGAGAATACCATAAACCTTTATATATTTGTATGTATATATTTGTATATAGTAAATATATTTCTCTAAGAATAAAGTGTGTATGTGTGCTTTTTTAAATAATAAATTTATCAAAATCAATTTAATGAAGCTATTTCATTATACACTTGATTTTACCCCTTAAAAGAAATAAAATTGTTTTTGGCATTAGGTAGTAAATGTATAGCATAACCACGGACTTCCTCCATAGTATTATAGATTATGTTTGCTAATATTACTCCAGCTACACAGAACTTTTTATGGAATGCATAGAAATCCTTCCTGCATATCAAAACCAGAAAATACACTATGTTTAGAAGGAACATCTTCTGTCAGGGACTCATCCTATATGAGAAATGCAGTAAATAATGCTAAAGTTCAGTACATTTTTTTAATATAAGGGAAAACATTATAAGCTAAACTAAACAGGCAAAAAAAAAGTGATGCTGTACTGTCAAATTTACTTGGAAATTTTGGTAGTAAATAAAACTTTTCCCTTTGGTTTTCAAATTCATATTTATTATAAAGCAAACACTTAAGCTAGAGAAAACCTAAGAAAGAGCATAGACGTTCAGGCTGAAGGGCTGTGTGACAGAGTCCTGCCTGCCACAGCCAGCACTGCGTGCATGAGGATGAATAGAAGAGCAGGATTAATCATGCAGTGATGTATTTGTAAAATATTTTCTCAGTCTGTGACAATTTGCAGGTCAAGGGCTTGCCGCAGCAGAGGTGAAGTCATTGTAGTTTATAAGTCAAGCTGGATTTTGATCCATGAATCTGCCCAGTAGTTTTCTGCAGCCATCTCTACACTCTCCACCACCTTGTGCAGAACAGTGTTCCACAGCTTAATTAGCTGGAGGGTCACATCACTGCTTATCACTGAATTTTTCCTCTCTGGTCACTGCTTTTACCTGTGACCAGCTGCTCATTCCTCAATCACACAAGTCTGGCTAGGATGGAAGAGGCTACTCTCCCATCCTTAACCCCTTCCTTCTCTCACCTACTGCTTCCCTCCATACCTCTTGCACAGAAAAGATGGCACGTGCGTCGGTGCATCTCCTGGATGTTGCTGGCATATTTACTGGCTGCTTCATGTAAGAGGGCTGCAGCGCTGCCGGCCAGGGCATCCTGGGGAGGGACATGTGTGTGTCCTGTTGACCGAGGCATGATCGGTGCACAAGGCACCCTAGGAAGGTGGTAGCAGCTATTCCATTCCCTGAGCTAAATAACGAAAGGGCGGCCTTGCTGTCTGTTGTTCTGTCCTCAGATTAACTGAATTATACACATTGCCTTCAGTTAAAAGCTTGTTCTGACAACTTGACACAGACCAGGTGAGCTGTGAAAGCTCACATGTATTTAAAAATAATTAAGGTTAATTTTGAAAGCAATAAAAAAAAAAATCGTGTGAAGTTATGAAAAATGTTTTCCAAATATGATAGAGTAAATTAATTGTGCCAGAAAAAAAAAAGTTAGGCATTTCATTTTAACAATATGGCAAAGAACTCCCTTATTTGCTGTGATAGGTCATATGAAGGTGCTTTTAGTAATTCCTGCTATTCGTCACTTTGTGAAGTCAGGAGATCATAGCAGCATTTATAAAAGTAGCAACACTGTACTAGTGTATTAGCATTGTTTTCATGCACATAAAAGTATCAGAAACATTCTAATTTAAAAGGGGAGATGGTGTACCACTTTATCTGAATACTTCCCAGAAGATTCCTGTTTCCTAATTTAAGGCTGCAGGCTAAAATAATAATTTTTTTCTTTGAAACTTGGATGGACTATTTAATGGTTAAGGAATTTGCTGGACGGCTGCATCCAAAGAGTTGCAGTCAGTGTCTCGATGTCCAAATGGAGATCAAGGACAAGTGCTGTCTCTCAAGGGTCCACATGGGGACTGGTGCTGTTCAATATCTTTGTTAATGACATAGACAGTGGAGATTCCATGTACCCTCAGCAGGTTTTTGGGTAACACCAAGCTGAGTGGTGCAGCTGATATGCTAGAGGGGCAGGATGCCACCCAGAGGGACCTTGGCAGACTTGATAAATGGGCCTGTGAAGTTCAAGGAGGCCAAGTGCAAGGTCCTGCACCTGGGTAGGGGCAACCCCCAATATCAATACAGACTGAAAACTGAGAGCAGCCCTACACAGAGGGACTTAAGGGTACTGGTAGGTGAAAAATTGGACATGAGCTGGCAACATGAGCTTGCAGCCCAGAAAGCCAAGTGTATCCTGCACTGCATCAGGAGAAGTTATGGCTGGCAGGTCACAGGAGGTGATATTCCCCCTCTACTCCACTCTGGTGAGTACAGCATCCAGCTCTGGGGTCCCAGCATGAGAAAGACATGGACCTGTTGGGGCAAGTCCAGAGGAGGGCCACAAAGATGATCAGGGATCTGGAGCACCTCCCCTGTGAGGACAGGCTGAGAGAGTTTGGGTTGTTCAGCCTAGAGAAGAGAAGGCTCTGGGGAGACTTTACTGCAGCATTTCAATAAAGGGGGTTTATAGAAAATCTTCTTACCAAGGGCGGTAGGCACAGGACAAGGCAAGAGGGTAGATTTAGATTGGACATAAAGAAGAAGGTTTTTACATGAGGGTTGCCCTGAGAAGTTGTGGATGCCCCATCATTGGAAGTGTTAAAGGTCGGGTTAGATGGAGCCTTGTCCATACCAGGAGAGTTGGACTAAATGATCTTTAAAGGTCCATTTCAACCCAAACCGTTCTATCATTCTATGGTTCTATTATTTTCCATGGAACCTTTAAACAGGTACATGGATAAGGCAGTTGAAGATTAGAGGAGATTCAATCTTTTTCAAATAACAGATTAATCCATCTTAACAAAATGCTAGGCTTGGAGAGATCTGGATATATTATTTGCTTGTAATACTTGTAATACGCCATTTGAGAAGGACAGAGTGCCCAGCAAGAAGTCTGAATTAATAAGGGAATGAAGTAAAGAGGAGGGATAACAGAAAAGCAGAAAACTTCAATGGACTTCGGTTTGCCTTTTGAGCAATAAAATTACCCAGGGAGCTGTTTGGCAGCTGTGTTCTCCAGCACCCTCTCTTGCCTGGCTCGAGAGTGACATTACAGCCTTGAAAAGTGTCAGCTCCTTTGGGGAGAGTGAAGCAGTCAGACTACACCTGCGTTTTGTATGGGGAAGTCAAAGTGGGAATGAAATGGACAAGAGCAGCAGAACTATTTTTCTCTTTCCCAGCAGGAAATTTACAGATTACCTCCAGGAGATTACCTACAGGATTGGAGAGGGGTAAAATCTGTGGGGAAAACTAAATCATACCATTTCATTTTCACATGCTCAGAAACAGACCCAGACTAGCCACCTGCTGCGGTGTGCTGTGAAGCTACAGTGCTGGTGCTGCAGAGGAGAAAGCAATCTGGTGGGTACAGACAAGTCCACCTCCCTCTGCCCTGTGAAGCTGTAGCTTTTGTCACTAACCACACTGTTTCCCAGGGGACACAGCGTGGGGCTTTTAGTGGTAATTCTGGAAGGAGGGCAGCAGTAAAACAAACCCCAGGTACTGCCAAAGTCAGCCTCATGCCTGACTTGAACGATTTCTACAAAGTACACAAAACAGAGAGAGAAAGAACACTTTCTAGTCAGGTGACCACTGACATCGGTTGCACATATACTCCTAAAACACTGTAATTGTTTTAGTCTTTCATTTCTTTTGGTGCATGTGATCGCTAAGGTGTCATGAAATGAAAGGCAAGACTCTTAATTTCAGGCTGTTTTAAGAAAGTGATGACAAATTCTACCTTGTAAAAATGTATCAGAGAAATTAAATGTTTTTCGTGACTTGAAGGTATTTTTAAGAGTATTTATACTTAAAGATGCATATAATATTTAATTTAAACGAATAATATAAAATATATGTATTGTATATGT
>NW_010401912.1:0-292 GCF_000710305.1 Buceros rhinoceros silvestris
CTTCTCTGAAACTGCTCCAGCACCTCAATGTTCTTCTTGAAGTAAGAGGCCCAAAACTAGACGCAGTACTCAAGGTGTGTCCTCACCAGTGCCGAGTACAGGGAGACAATCACTTACTTCCTCCTGCTGGCCACACTATTACTGATACAAGCCAGGATGCTGTTGGCTTTCTTGGCCACCTGGGCACACTGCTGGCTCATGTTCAATTGGCTGTTGACCAGCACCCCCAGGTCCTTCTCTGCTGGGCAGTTTCCAGCCGCTCTTTCCTGAACCAGTAGCGTTGCAGGGGGGT
>NW_010401912.1:313-7815 GCF_000710305.1 Buceros rhinoceros silvestris
CTCCTCCTCCTGGCCACACTACTTCTGATACAAGCCAGGAGCCATTGATCTTCTTGGCCACCTGGGCACACTGCTGGCTCATGACTGGCTTTTGATCAACACCCCCAGGTCCTTTTCCGCTGGGCAGTTTTCCAGCCACTCTTCCCCAAGCCTGTAGCATTGCAGGGGGTTGTTGTGGCCCAAGTGCAGGACCCAGCACTTGGTTGAATTTCACACAGTTGGCCTCAGCCCATCGATCCAGCCTGTCCAGATCCCTCTGCAGAGCCTCCCGACCCTCAGGTAGATCAACACTACCTCCCAATTTAGTGTCATCTGCAAACTTGCTGAGGGTGCACTCGATCCCCTCATCCAGATCATTGATAAAGATGTGGAAGAGGACAGGCCCCAACACTGAGCCCTGAGGAACACCACTGGTGACCAGCCGCCAGTTGGATTGAACTCCATTCACCACCACTCTCTGGGCCAGGCCATCCAGCCAGTTTTTGATCCAGTGAAGCGTACACACATCTAAGCCATAGGCAGCCAGTTTCTGCATAAGAATGTATGGGAAAGTGTCAAAGGCTTTGCTAAAATTGAGATAAACAATATCCACAGTTCTTCCCTCGTCCACTAAATGGGTCATTTTATCATAGAAGGAGATCTGGTTGGTCAAACAAGATCTGCCCTTCATAAATCCATGTTGACTGGGCCTCATCATCTGACTGTCATGTACATGTCGCATGATGACACTAAGAATGATCTGCTCCATGAGTTTCATGGCACTGAGGTCAGACTGGCAGGCCTGTAGTTCCCCGGGTCTTCCTTCTTGCCTTTCTTGTAGATGTGTGTCAGATTTGCCTGCCTCCAGTCAGCTGGTACCTCCCCTGCTATCCAGGATTGTTGGTAAATGATTGAAAGTGGCTTGGTGAGCACTTCCACCAGCTCCCTCAGAACTCTTGGGAGGATCTCATATCAATATTGCAGGAATAGTTGTAGCACATGCTGCAAAAAGTTGAGCCTGGCACCTCAACACTTGCTTTCCTTCCCAGCCCTTTCCTTCAGCTTTAACACTCTGGAAGTTATGCTGCTTCTTTTTTATTACCTGTGTTTAGGTCTGGATGTTGCTGTGAGTTCACTGCCTCCTCATCCTGCATACCCAAAAGAGACCCTCAGGGAGCACAGCCTGTATTTATGCTCGGGATTGCCCTGACCAATGTGCAGGACCTTGCACTTGTCCTTGTTGGAATTCATGGGGTTCACAAGGGCCCACATCTCAAGCCTGTCAAGGTTATTCTGGATGACATCCCTTCCCTCCAGTGTGTTGAGCACACCACACAGCTTGGTGTCATCAAGCTTGCTGACAGTGCATTCAATCCCACTGTCCACTTGGCCAACAAAGATGTTAAACTGTGCCAGTCTCAATACCAAATCCTCAGTAACACCACTCATCACTGGTCTCTGCTTGGACACTGAACTGTTGACCGCAACTCTTAGAGTGCAACCATCCAATTGCCTTATCCACTGTGTGGTCCATCCATCAAAACCATGCCACTCCAATTTATAGTCAAGGATATCATGCAGGACAGTGTCAAATGCTTTGCACGAGTGCAGGTAGATGATGTCAGTTGCTCTTCCCTTTTCCGCCAAGGCTACAACCCCAATGTAGGAGGCCACCAAATCTCTCAGGTACAATTTGTCCTCAGTGAAGCCATGTTGGCTGTCATAAATCATCTCATTTTCCGTGTACTCGAGTATAGTTATATAAGTCCATGATGGACACAAAGGTGACACTGACTTTATCTCTTACATTATCTGTTGAGACAAAGTAATTGATGCATTCAGTATTTATATATACAGTTGTTTAGGTTCAATAAGGCCAAGTGCCGGGTCCTGCACTTGTATCACAACAACCCCCTGCAATGCTTGGGGAAGAGTGGTTGGAAAGCTGCCCAGCAGAAAAGGACATGGGGGTGCTGGCCAACGACCATCTGAATATGAGCCAGCAGTGTGCCCAGGTGGCCAAGAAGGCCAACAGCATCCTGCTTTGTATAAAAAGTAGTGTGGCCAGCAGGATCACAACAACCCCCTGCAATGCTTGGGGAAGAGTGGTTGGAAAGCTGCCCAGCAGAAAAGGACATGGGGGTGCTGGCCAACGACCATCTGAATATGAGCCAGCAGTGTGCCCAGGTGGCCAAGAAGGCCAACAACATCCTGGCTTGTATCAGCACTAGTGTGGCCAGCAGGAATAGGGAAGTGATTTTTCCCCTGTACTCAATGCTGGTGAGGCCACACCTCGAATACTGTGTTCAGTTTTGGGCTCCTCACTACAAGAACTTTGAGGTAAGCATGTCCAGAGAAGGACAATGAAGCTGGTGAAGGGTCTAGTGCCCAAGTCTTATTAGGAGCAGCTGAGGGAACTGGGGTTGTTTAGTCTGGAGAAAAGGAGGCTCAGGGCAGATGTCATCACTCTCTATAGCTAATCTCCTGAAAGGAGGTTACAGAGAAAAGGGAGTTGGTCTCTTCTCCCAAGTAAGAAGTGACAGGATGAGAGGAAATGGCCTCAAGTTGCACCAGGAGAGATTTAGCTTGGATATTAGGAAAAATTTCTTCTCTGAATTTTTAAAGCATTGGAACAGGCTGTCCAGGGAAGTGGTAGAGTTACCATCCCTGGAAGTATTTAAAAGACATGTAGATGTGGTGCTTAGGGCATGGTTTATTGACGTCCTGGCAATGCAGGGTGAACAGGACTCGATGGTCTTAAAGGTCCCTTCCAACAAAAACGATCCTGCATGACTCTGTGTACCCTGAGACACCTGAAATGTAATATATAGTAATAATTTCTGTATTAATGTTCCTCTAAATAACTTGAAACTTACATAATTACTTCTTCAATGTTTG
Source organism: Buceros rhinoceros silvestris (assembly GCF_000710305.1). NCBI lineage: Eukaryota > Metazoa > Chordata > Aves > Bucerotiformes > Bucerotidae > Buceros > Buceros rhinoceros. The sequence continues at coordinate 3,191 of NW_010401912.1, forward strand.
TACTTCTCATATACATTTTTATAGTTTAAGATACTTGTGAAAAACTTTTAACAATAATGTTATGTACAGAAGGAAGGCTAGGAGATGGTGAGATTGCACAAGATCACCAATTTCAATGCACAAGGACAGCCTGACATTGCTGTATTTTCATGGTAATTCTGAAAATTTTCTGTTTTCTTTTGTAAATCTCACAAAATAGGAAGGTATAGCAAGCTTAAATTTATTTAACTTGTTGCTTGGTTCTTCAACATAATACAGGGCAAAGAGTATATTGTGATTGAAAATCAGCTGTTTTCAAATCAGCTCTTTTAATCTTATTTGGAGATATCTACTCTGGTGAATAATAACATAAAAACAAAGATGTTTTAAAACGTACAGCTCAGAGTCTGGGAGTGGAGATAAAGAAAGTAATGTTGGTTCTGAAGAATCATAAAAGCTCAGGTTTGTCATTTCACACATTTCCTTATCTAAAACCAGAAGTGGTTATGGTAGTGCAATTTCTGAGAGATGTTTTTGCTCCTGTTCTTAAAGATATCCCAGTAATGGAGATTCTGCAAACCTCCAGGACAATTCATTCCATTTACCATTTTTTTTTACCATATGAAATTATGTCCTGGACTTCAGAAAGAAAGACAGCAGTCCATTACATCATAACGTCATGGAAAATGAATAGATAATTCCCCTCTTTCTGTATCTAGAGAAAACTTGCAAGACTCTTGTCAGTATTGGTTTGGGTTTTTTTTTTCTGGAACAACTAAATCCAATTCTTCGGTTTCTGATTTTGGTTATGTTTTCTGCACCACAGGAATTCAATTGATCTCGTACAGTCCTTCTCAAACTGGACCATATCATTACTGAAATACAGGGACCTAGTCTAGTGAAAAATGTCCCTGCCTACTGCAGAGGGTTGAACTAGATGATCTTTAAAGATCCATTCCAACTCGAAGAATTCTATGATTCTATGGATCTACAAATACATATCATGTTCTCAGAAACTGAAGACTCCCTTACAGAGGAAATTAGACTGAGTGATCAAGACCTATTCATTTTATACTTAAAGGCTATTACGAATATCGAGATGCATTCCATTATGACAATTTTACAAAATGACTGTCAGTGCTGGTTTTCAGCAGCTCCAGTTTCTTTCAGTCAGTTTCACCTTAGTAGACTAATTTCCCAACCTTTCCTTAACATACAACAAACAGAAAACCAAAGGCCTATTCATTGAATCCAGCCTCCTGCATTTTTAATTATATTTATATGTTATAAAGTTTTTTCAACCACTTACTTAGCTGCACCTTTAAACTAGCAAAGTTTCTTGTATTATATGAATATTTTAGAAAGTCGTTCCTTTGATAGTTCTAAATTTGGGCTTTCATCAAGTGTTGACTAGCTTACACACATTTACTGTTTTTTCTGTTCCTGGAGATGAGTCATATTGCTTCTCCACCTTCACTCACAAAATTTAACTTCTTAAATTCTTTTGGTCTTCTACTGTAAGAAAGGTTTGCTATCTACCTACAAATCTTCCTTCCTAGAGAGTAGTTTAAATTAACATTTCTTGAACATGAGTGATTTAGTTACACATGGTATTGCAGGTAAGGGCTTTCCTTGTCTCTCTCAGAAACCTCTCACAGTCTATTTCTTAAGATTAGGATGTTCATTTCTTCACAGATGCATTGACTAGTGACCTATATTAATTCTGTTCTATATTAACCCAGTTATGTTGTTATTCCACTGTTATTCTCAACTGATAATCCTCCAATTCACAGAGGAGTCTTTTCTCTTAGTCCTGAAGTTTATGACTTTGCACTTTGCAGTACTATATCCCGTTACCATTGTTCCAGCTTTCAAGGTCATCCAAGTCCTTTGTGACTCCTAAATTATTCCTACTCACCTTTACATTGACAAAATCTAATAACTTTGTGTCATCAGAAAAATGTTTTTGAATGTTTGTGTGTGCCAAGATAATAAATGAAAATATTAAAGCAGACCAGTCTCTAGGATGATCTTTGAGAAGCTCCCTTCTCCAGCCTGGTAATTCCTCTTTCAATGTAAGCAAGTGTCTTTTACCCCACATTAACCAATTTCTTGTCCACCTTATCTGCCTGCTCTGGCATAATAAGTGTTTTCTGATGCAGTGTCAAATCAAACACTTCTCTGAAGCAGATTAGACAACCCAGTATTTCACAACAGAAATCTAGCAAAGATCATCAAACAACTTTCAAAAAATTTGTAGTTCCCTTTGGTCTTCTAATTCTGTATCTGTATTAACATCTTAAAAACTTGTTTTAAAGCCCTATTGATCGGTGTGATCAGAGAAATAAGCCTGCAGTTTACTTGAGCATTTTCCTCTTTCTCAAACATAAGCGTCACATTCCCTTTTGTCCAGTCATATAGTGTTGATGCTGATTTGACGAATTAGAACTCTGTGTAAAGAGGACTGGCAATTCTCTCACTATTCCAGAGAAGCATTTATCTGTCTCAGAACAAAGTCTTTTAGTGTGAACTGAAGTCTTTCTCACAGAGAACTAAAGCAAAGTATTCATTTACCTTTGGGCCTAAATTGACATGATTCTTACTTGTCTTCATTTCCTATTCCACTGACAATTCTCCACAGCATCTTTCCTTGTTCTGCTTTTATGTGTTTTCATTTCCTTTTTAAAGTCAAACTCAGTTTGAGTTTGGGCAATTCCACTTTAGCCCTGTATTTTTTAGCTCCAAAACCATTCTTTCCTCATCAATGCTGACTTCAGTTCCTTCCATGCTGTCTGTTTAGTTATGGAAACCATTCCTACATCCCAGAAGGCTAAGATGCAAATTCTGTATGATTTAAGACTTGGATTTGAATGATTGCTCAGCCTTATACATATTTTTAGATCTTTAGCCTTCCAATTTCACAGACTAACTTTTTTAATTTACCAGGTTAAGAACTGGACCTCGTAAATTCTAGTCCCACACTCCACAGTAACATTTTGTTAGCCAAATCCTTCTGTTTTTGCAACCAGTGCCTACACATTTAGAAAGTTTGTTGTGACAAAAATTAGGGCTCTCACTAATCTAAGGATCAGATTGCTCTGATGAGGAAATTATATATATATTGCTCCATTTGTCACATCTCCATGATGGTTTTGCATTCTTTAAAATAACCTCTACTTATCTCTTTCTTTTCTCCCATCCCACAGCACCCTCTGGTTTCCTATTTGAAGCTATTTAAGTTTTACAGCTTGCATGCTGAATATTTTGTTATATTCTGTTGGATCTATCTCTGAGATAAGACACCTTTACAGACTTTACAGATTTTTTTATATTATAAAGAAGGAATTTGGAAGCGAGGTGTTCATGCTGTTCTCATTTTCTGTCTCTTTAAATGGGAAAGTTATTATTTTTTCTCCTATTTAGGTCAGACCTTTGGCTCAAGTCAGCTGCTGTCAAAATGAGTGACAAACAGTGTGCTTTCTCTGTCATATGGAGCTTACTTATTTGTCTCTTATTTCCTTGTTTTCCATAATCTAAATAGAAGGTCATTTGGCCTGATAGAACACAATGTGCTGTGTTTATGGACAAAGCAGCACTCTCACAACCTGCAAAACAATTTAGGTGAAAGACGTAACTGCAAAGGGTATAGAACAAAACAGGACCTCAAATTTACCAAGATGAGGAAGGGGGAGGTGGTGTAGAAGTAAAGGAAGATTTAAGGGGACATATGATGTCTTTTCTGTAAACCTACTTGATTTTGAGATTGGAGTATATTCTTACAAACTATTGTTGTTTTCGACTTCCTGAACTGAGGAGATTCAGAGCCAGACTATCTCAAGTGTCATCACCAATTGATATTTTCCTCTAAGTACATTTATATCTTATCGTCAGTTAAAGACAATTGGCTTGCTAACCTCAAATTAAGTTTTGCTCCTATATGTTCTCATCTAGGTCCTATAGAGAGCCAGCAGGGACACTTGTGCATTAGATCTCCGTTAAATATGCATACACGGTATGCACGCATTAACATCACATTAGATCCAAAATACTAAAACTTCATTTTCTGGTTTCATTGGTGAGTCCTGTGGAGAACTGGAAATGAGTATTGCTTCCCGTAGCTGACCATCTGCAGGCAAAGGAGCAATTGTTTCCATCACTATAGAAGTCAGTCCCTGGTTAGATGGAGCTCAGAACAGTTTTCTTTCATAGCACTGTGTTCCAGTAAGGTCCAAAGGATCCTGGGGTAACTAAAATCACAGACATGCACACAAACAGGTGCACAAGTATAACAGGGTTTATTTGATCTAAAACCAGACTAAACGTGGAGTTAAGTAAAACACAGACTGTTAGAATTTAGGCTTCCAAAGTATTACAACTAGAATTACTGCTACTATGACTAAGACAACTAGCGATGCACCCTGTGGACATTTGAGAGCAGAATAAGCGTTCCCTTCTGTCCAAGTGCAATTCATAAGGATGAATTAAGGGGGAAAAGGGAAAGGAAAAGTTACCTTAGTTCATATACTAGCCAATCCTAGGCTAGCAATTGATGTCCAAAATCTGCAGAGTCCCCAGCATGGATTGTTTTAGAAGTGAGGTGTCGGTAGTTAATGGACACCCTTGGGTGTCCCCACGTAGGCAATGTG